>NW_015387304.1:413533-465774 GCF_001527695.2 Protobothrops mucrosquamatus | reverse complement strand
AGACCGCCTTCTGCCACAGATTCCCTCCCACAGACCGGTACGCTCCCACAGAGCGGGCCTCCTCAGGGTGCCGTCGGCCAGGCAGTGTCGGCTGGCGACCCCCAGGGGGAGGGCCTTCTCTGTGGGTGCCCCCACCCTCTGGAACGAGCTACCCCCCGAGATCCGGACGATTCCGGATCTCCTAACCTTCCGCCGCGCCAAGACATGGCTTTTTCAACAAGCGGGACTGACCTAGGGTGAATTTTAAATAGGGAATAATTTTTAAAAATTTTCAAAGATTTTAAATATGACACAGCTATTAATATATTTGCTTTTAATTGGTTTTATAGGGGAAATGTTTTTTTTTTTTGTGTTGTTTTTTAACATGCTGTGAGCCGCCCTGAGTCCCTCTGGGGAGAAGGGCGGCATAGAAGTTTAAATATAAATAAATAAATAAATAGAAAAGTTAACAGCTGTTTATGACTCCGATTTCCACTAGGTTGGTGGACTGCAATTGTGACCAGTTCCAGGTAGCTTGTCCTCTTTTTCACGATTGCTAAATGTACCACTATGTCTTTCTCATTTTATTTACTTATTAAATTTATTGGCTGCCCATTTTATCACAGCGAAACTTTGGGTGGCTTACAATATTAAAAAGATAAAACTATAGAAAATTTATAGACAATATAAATTAAATATTATAAAAATACAAATACTCAGCTCTAACTAAAAGATAGGGAGGGAAGGAGAAAGATAAGCAGGGTGGGAGACGGGATTTATTATTCATCTATCAATCACCCCAATGTAAAACCCCTCCATTGGAGGTCTAAGCCAATTGGCAGAGCCAGGTCTTTAAGCTCTTGTGGAAGATGGGGAGGGTTGGAGCCGACCGCACTCTTGAGTGGCAAGATGTTCCAAAGGGCAGGTGTAATGGTAGAGAAGGCTCTACACTCTGCCAGCCAGAATACTTTGGTCGATGGGACCTACAGCATGCCTCCTCTGCTGCCATGGGTGGGGCATCTTTACTGAAGACTGAACATGAAAAAGCAAATTAACTACTAACCTACTACAACTAATATTTACCATTGGTCGAATGAAGCGCTCGTATTTTGGAGGTTTTCTGGTAAAGCCGTCCCCTACAAAACACACTTTGGTAACCATTCTTTTCCAAGCCTTCTTCTTTCGTTTTCCTGTGCGAATCACTTTGAGCACTTCTGTTTCTCCCTGGGCCCGGACTTTGGGCACAGGAACCTCCCATTTCCCCTAAAAATAAGTAATTTGTAATGTTAGGGAGAAAAAGATGGGAAATGACATATGGGCACACATTGCTTCATTAATTTTGTAACATACTAGTTTGTCTAACACAATAACAGAATGATTGTATCTGCATCACAAGCCACAGAGGAACTGTACAGACAGTGCCCCAACCATTGAGGTTATTGCTAATGGTTTGTTTGATTGTCAACTCTATGTCCCTTTCAGGCTTAGATGTTTAACAGACCTACTTGAAAGAACAGCTCACTGGGACTTAAATCACAGATTGTTCTATTTCCTCCTGGGCTGTAACATATACATTGTGAGCAGAAATACTAAGCTTATAGTCTAGATAGTCCAGCTAAGAACCATATTGAACAGATTGGGGTATCATGAAATGGTGATGTATTTATCTGATTCATTGCATTTACCACATATTTTATTACTGTATTTTCTTTTTATCTATTTTACTTTGGAATTAGAACTTGTACTTTATTTTTATTTTCTTTGATAGGGTTATAATTACTACTACTACAGTTGGATTGCATCAGTGTGGGAAATCTGTAAAATCTGGTTTGATTACACCGCCGACTCTTATTGTTCTTCCTATCAAGAACATTGATATACAGGAAAAGTATATCAAAATAAGCTTTGCAACAGGCAGAGGAGATCTTCCAATACTCAGAGGAGGACATAAAATTCCTCTCATTTATACTGGAGAGTAGAGCAATAGGAATTTATTATTAAATATTGCCCTGCACTTTTGAAAAAGCCAGAAATGGCTATATCTTCCCACAAAGAGGAAAAATACAGAAAATATATAAGTATTTCTTCCCAGCAAAGTGTTTTAAGGCCAATTCTTTGTTTTCTAGCAATTTCCTGTATACCAATTTAATTTCGCTTTATACAAGTAATCAGATATTTTAAAAAGCTATACTTATATTCCAAAGTGGGAGATATAAAAGTACTAAGGAAATTAAAACACTTATGTAGATTTTTGGACAAATCCAGTAACTCCTCATCATATATGCAAACTAATATCCTTAGAACAGAATATTGGAATTAGCATTCAATATTTTGAATAAATACTAGAGTCATTATTTTGAAAATCGGTATTTTAAAGCAACAGTAAATATCCTTGCAAATTATATTAACTTAAGCATCTGTATGACTTACAGCTTTTTCTTTTCGTTTTTGTTTGATCATGTTGGAAAGAACTTTTGCTCGAGACTGGCTCTCCCTATCCAGCAGGTATGCTGGTACAGCGCCTTCTGGGGTCTTGTCATCATTCTTCTGTTTGCTATTTCTCTTTTCATGCATCTTAATACTAGAGGGATAGATACAACAAGGTGCTTTTCAGATGTTTCCAAATTAATTTAGCACTAAATCAGCAACACTGCCCAATGAAAACGTTTAGTAATAGAGATCTTAAATGGATTCCAAAGCTTAAGAGGGAATCATACTACTTATAGACAAAATATGCAACATTAACACCAACTGTAACATGAAGCACTTTTCCTAAAACAAGTGCCTCAAGAAAACTATACTAATGTCATTGTATCTAAAGTCTGACTAATGGATATACACAAAAATAATCAGCATACATTCCAATAAGACTAGATCGCAGCAGTACAATTTATTGTATCAAAGTCCTTAAGTTTATAATAAAAGTTGTCTCACGTCTTTTTCATTTGTATTTTTTCCGCATGGCGCTGTTTATGGTACAGTTTAGCTTTTAATCCGATCATTTTCTTGGCTTTCTTTGACCGCTCATGAGCCTCACGACCTTCTTTCTTCCTTTTCTTCTCATGGTAATCCAAGCGGTAGCCATATCGCTTCCGATGTAACTCTATATATTCGTTTTGTGGCTGTGAATTAGAGAAAAAAATAGAAATTAAACTGTTAAAATTATACCCATCAGTTTTTCAGTGTCTGTATTTATATAAATATTATTTTTGTGGTTTTCATTTCAGCATATTTCTATCTGAAACTGACATATTGCCATACATATTTAGTCTCCAAGTAACTACACATGAATCTATCACTAAGTAACAAATCTAAAAATATAGAAAAGCCACTTAAAAATAAAATATCCTCAGCCCCGCATCCATTTTATTTTCACGGTTTTCACTTTAGCCATTTTAAGCAAACAGCCACAATACTTCAAAGTGAAACTCTAGCAAGAAACATTTGATTAAAAATTTATCAAAAAATCAATTTCTATCAATTTCACTTGATACATGAAAAGGTTTTATGCTATTGCAAGTGTTAATCAGTTTATTAATAGCAGCTGTCTGTATTAGGCTGATGATTCTTAACAAATCTGACTACAGCATGGTTTTGTATCTCATATCTCATATCTTTTTCCATTTTGTAATGCTTTATGCAATTAATGACACAAACTTTAATTTATAAAAGCATACAGTTTCTGCACAAATATGAAACATAGCCCAGGAGAGATACACACACAAAAAGAAAGAATATCTTTCTAGTCAGAAATGTAGAATCTGCGATCTACTAGATCAGGGGTAGGCAACCTCGGCTCTTTTATGACTCATGGACTTCAACTCCCAGAATTCCTGAGTCAGCATAGCTGACTCAGGAATTCTGGGAATTGAAGCCCACGAGTCATAAAAGAGCCGAGGTTACCTACCCCTGTACTAGATGATACTGAACACCTCCCATTATCCTTCACCATACCCCATTACTGGCAGCCGGGGTTGCTGGAAACGGTAGTTCATCAACAGCTGAAAAGTCATTGACTGCCTAGTTCCGCCTTAGTTTCTTTCTGCTCTTGAATTAGCCAGGCAGCAAGTAAGCCACTCGTGCTATAAAAAGGACGTTTGTTGATGTAACATTGAACTACAATCCAATACAAAATGCAAGCCTACTCAGATGCAAATCCTTGGGAGATCCATATAGATCAGCTGCAGCCTCAGCGAGGCGTATAATTAGACTGAAGTCTGAGCTACCAGCCCGATTGTAAACGACGAATAATAAGCGGGGACTCCCGAGTACCGACTTCTCCTCTTTCTCTTTTGTCCTCCACAAGGCAGCTCCCTGGTCCCTTGAAAGCCTCCCCTCCATCCCATTCCGTTCAAGAAGTCCACGGTCGGTCAATCCACTCACCATTGTAACTCGGCGCCCGAAGCCCAAGCAGACCCTTCTTTCGAGCCAGAAAGAAAAAAGGAAGAGCGACAGTCAAACAAGTCCGGGTAATATCCAGTTCCACCTTCGCCCGTTCCGCCGACTAGCGAAGGAGCTCAGGTGTTTGGCGATTCCTCCTCCCTCCCGGACCGTCTGAAGTGTACGGTGAAACGAAAAGATGAATGGCTGAGGGGAAGGGGGAAAAAAAAGCAAAACTAAACAATTGCGCTCAGGCTTTTTCTTTGGATGCTTCCCGGAACGTGTGGAGGGAGCGGAAGAAAAGAAGCAGGCCCGCTGCGAGGGAAGTGATGCCTTCCACGTGGGGAGTAAACCGAAAGCTTCCGGATAAACCCGCTCCGTTTTGTCTTCGGCGCTCGGAGCCTCCAAGGAGTGGAGGACCTTTGGTTCTCGGGGGGTATCTCGTTACGACCCAATGGTGGTGGTGTTATCGTATGGGTTTATTTGATGCCTCGATTTCCGTAGCATTAAGTGCTTTCTGCCAAAACTATTAAGCCTTTTCTGTAGCAGCGATTTACATGATTAGGCTGGCCGGTGAACATGCTACGCCACACGAGAAAAATGATCGTGCCCTCGCTCCAAGGGGTACGTTTATACGGCGTGATTTTTCAGTATGCGTGTGAAAATGGAAAAAAAAAAGAGATTGGAACAATATTAGCAATTAATAATATAAAGCAAGGGTTCAGGATACTGGGGTGTTGTGTGCATTAATGTGTCTCAAAGACCCACCATATAATCTAGAATAAATTGGCATTTTCTTTTGTTGTTGTTAGTTGCGAAGTCGTGTCCGACCCATCGCGACCCCGTGGACAACGTTCCTCCAGGCCTTCCTGTCCTCTACCATCTTCTGGAGTCCATTTAAGCCAGGGATTCTCAACCTTGGCAACTTTAAGACTTGTGGACTTCAACTCCCAGAATTCTGGGAGTTGAAGTCCACAAGTCTTAAAGTTGCCAAGGTTGAGAACCCCTGATTTAAGCTCACGCCTACTGCTTCAGTGACTCCATCCAGCCACCTCATTCTCTGTCGTCCTCTTCTTCTATTGCCCTCAATCTTTCCCAGCATTAGGCTCTTCTCCAGTGAGTCCTTCCTTCTCATTAAGTGGCCAAAGTATTTGAGTTTCAACTTCAGGATCTGGCCTTCTAAAGAGCAGTCGGGGTTGATCTCTTCTAGGACTGACTGGTTTGAACGCCTTGCAGTCCAAGGGACTCGTAGGAGTCTTCTCCAGCACCATAGTTCAAAGGCCTCAATTCTTTAGCATTTTCTAACAGCAATATGCTGTTAACACATTAAAAAAGAGATTTCAAAGTAATGACTATTTTGATGGGTATTTTTTTTCTTCAAAGTGTACACATTGCAGAAAAGCAAGAATTATTACTATAAAACGCTTCAAAGACTTTTTGAATCTTCAAAGAAATTACAGTCATCCAGCAGGTAATTTCTTGAAAAAGGTAATTCTAAATCTGTATTGCTTTTGACTCTTTAATACACTGCTATAAAGATAAAGAAATAGAAGCACCAGTTTGAATATTGCCTTCATTTCAGTATTGCATGGTTAGTGCTTTCTGTTACAGTGAAATTATGCAACCGAAAGAAGATAAAAAGTTCCTAATTAGTTCTTAATTTTTCAGGTTAATTCCTGATTATTCTGTGAAATATTTTTAAAAATATTTAACCTGATCCTGTAAAAAATGCTTTTTTATCCAGAATGCATGCTGCACAATATATTTACATATGCATTGTTGATAGGGAATAAATCCTCTGTGAGCCCCAGTCATGTATGCAGTGAATTTGTAGTATGAATCTTTTGCTAAATAGCCAAGTGGATTATCAAATCTAATTGCTGGTAATCTTTTGTGATAAAATGAATTTAGACATTCCTTCCCACATTCCAGATTAAATTATTAGCATTTTTGAAATAGGCAGTGTTGTTTATTTTTTGAAATGGAAAAAGGACCTTCCTCCAATAGCAGAGTATCTCTGGTTGGAGCCTGCATGTACTGTAAACATGATGCTTTCTATTTATTAAGATAATTACAAATGTAAATGTCAACAATTTTTCTATTTCACAGGTGAAGTAAAATCTTTACGTTCTGTTTTAACTCCACCAATATCTAAGTAAGTAATAACCCTTTTTTTTATATAGTATGTAAAATCTAGCAAGGCTTCCTTGGTTATAAGACTGGAAAACTCATTTGGCAACAAATGTTTAAGTTACATTAGAATTTTTTTGTTTTTATGTGAAATGCAAAATGATTCACGGTATATGCCAGTGGCGGCGAACCTATGGCACCGGTGCCAGAAGCGGCACTCAGAGCCCTCTCTGTGGGCATGTGCACCGTCGCCCCAGTCCTAGGCCTTCAGCTGGGTTTTATAAAACCTTTTCGCTTTAGGCCTCCGCCGCCATGTGCAAAAAAAAAAAAGGTTCAATCAGTCAATTTCAACTTCTCGCGGGGAAAAAAAGATCTTTTAAAGTTGGAATTGATTGATTGAACTTTTTAGTCCCACCCAGTCTGCAGTTACCACCGCAGCCACGCCCACCCAGTTGGCCATGCCCACTCAGTTGGCCACACCCACCCGGCACTCGAGGATGCATAAGTGGGTTTTGGGTTGCAGTTTGGGCACTCAGTCTCTAAAAGGTTCGCCATCACTGGTATAAGCCAACAATTTCTTGAAAGAAAAATTTGGCAGAATTTGCCTTCCACCAGATGCCTGGTGATTTTATTTAATTAACAATTAATTAAGGTTCCTCACCATTTCCTGCTTCTTTGCAAGGTCTTCCACGGTCTTATAGAAAGTATCATTCACACCTTTTAAATTGGACAAGTCATAGTGGGCACTAACAAAATTATTTTAAATGTTTTAATCATTCTTCCATTTTTAATCCAAATGTTCTCTACATTCATTCATCAGAGTCTATATATATAAAGTCACTTCGGTTTTAATATTGACATTAAATAGACCATTTAACTTTCAAGATCTTGGATTGGAGTTAAGTTGTTTATCAAGAAATAAACCTTGCATATTGGTTTTAATCTTACTGATTTTTTAAAAAAGTATAAACTTTGCATTTTAAAGGAAGGAAGAGAGGAAGCTTTCATCAAGAATATTTCACGTATCATAAGTTATTTCCATCATTCACTTATACATCTATTATTTATTTGTTAATTAAATTTGTATGCTGTCCAAATCACTGGTACAGCAACTCTGTACAATATAATAAAAGATTAAAAAATGCTAGAAAAAAATAGAAAAATTGAATAGAAAAGATTAAATAGACAAGGTAAAAACCATGATGATGGGTGGCCTGGGACGGGCAGTTCTTTTCTATCCAGTCAGTCACCCCGACATAGCAGGCCTCTGTTGAAGCCCCCAGGCCTGTGTTGGGGCCCCAGGCCAAGTGGCAAAGTCAGTTATTTAGTTTGTTCCAGAATGCTAGGAGTGTAGTGGTGGACCTTGCCTTCGGGAGGAGAATATTCCTGGGGTGAGGGGGGGGGGAGAGAAATGGAGGAGAAACAACAGAAAAAACTTTTCTCTTGGATCCCAACCAAACTTCTTACATAGTTTATGACATAACATTTCAACATGATATACTATAACTAAAATGGGTTTGTTATTTTATTCTCTATTTTATTTCTCTAAGAATTATGAATAATGAGATGCACTTGGATTGTGATGAAAACAGTTGCTTTCTTTGTACATTGTGTGCAAAATTGTAATAATTTTACATTTAAAAATGATAACTAAATAAAAAAACCTTTGTCTTTTTCTTCAGGATCCGCAACATAGGTATAATGGCCCACATAGATGCAGGAAAAACAACAACTACAGAGAGAATGCTGTATTATTCTGGTTACACAAGAATCCTTGGAGGTTAGTGGTGAGAGAGATAAGAAAAAAATTAAGTGCAGTAATTATTTTTCATATCAGTTAAAATTATTTTATTTTCTTCACGTTTAAACTTTCTGTTTAAGTATTTTCAGCAAAATCCTATTTCTCAGATAAATTCTGGGAGTTGAAGTCCATGAGTCATAAAAGAGCCAAGGTTGCCTACCCCTGAACTAGGTATAACTGCAGGAAATTTATTGCCATCTTTGCTATCCCTTTCAGGAGTTCGGTTGGCCAGCTCCCCCTTCCTACAAACTTAGAGGTGAACTTTTCTTTAAAGAGGGGAGTCAGCTATCAACACCAAGACAAAGTGCTATCTCTGTGAACTTGCAAAGCTCCCTTCATAGGCTCTGAAATCTATGAGACATGAATGAAAACTGTTTCTTGCAGATTTGCTAAGACCAGTATCTGACCTGAGCAAATTGCATTATGATTTAGCATGACCTGTGACGATTAAAATTTAATCTGCTTTTCTCTTCCCTGTCTTCTTCCCCTTGGGGTTGCATTTTTTTAGCTTGCAATCCTCGTGCTTTTAAAACATGGGATATTGACAAACATTGCAGCTGTATTGATTTTTCTCTTTTCATCCCCCCCAGGCCCCCCCTCCAACCCCTCAGCAATTAAAAATGAGTTTTCAGTATTTATTTATCCTCGGGCAACTGATCACCCAACATTTCTTGCACTAGTCTAAGAGAGAGGCAGTGGTGAGGCTGATGCCATTGTTTTGTAAATCAAAACCATATACGTTTCCAGTCCAACTAAGTAATCAGTTGGATCACCAGGTGTTTATTCTATAACATTTATTATGTTACCAAGAGCTCAAGTTAGTTGATTAAAAACGTGCTCTTTCTATTAAACAGATGTTGATGATGGTGATACGGTAACAGATTTCATGGCACAGGAACGGGAACGTGGCATTACCATTCAATCTGCTGCTGTCACGTTTGACTGGAAAGGCCATCGAATCAACCTGATAGATACACCAGGTACCATGTCTTAATGCTAAGAGCATGGCAAGCTTAAGAACGTAATGGCAAAGTGATTTCACTTTTTCAGTTATTTTATTGAGGATTGTATTATGCAAGTAAAATTTATGCAGCTACAAAAAGAGATATATTAAAAAAAGTAAAAGATGCTGAAAAGGAAAAAAAAAGAAAATGCTCACCAATGCTGTGAAAAGAGTAATGCTGAGAAGAGGGTTTTTTTCCACTTTGGATTCCAAACCTTCCTGTGCACACAGCCCCATTTCTGTAGTATATCAGACCTGCAGCTAAATGCGGCTGCAAACTTTACAGTCTGCTTGATGGGCAAGGATTTGAATGCAACTCGAAACAAGCCTTTTTTAAACTTTTAAGAAAAACTGACATCCCACCCCATTGCTTCCCAAAGCTGCCCTTATTTTCAGAGCAAGATTCCTTCAAGCGTTAAGCAACGTGGCTTTGAAAAAACCTTGCGTGGCAGCGGGGGCTTCCCATTTGACACCCCTGCCCCACTACCTTTGCATCCGGTGCAGCACCGCCCGTTGCTGCCCCCCTCTGATAGCCCGTTTGCTCGCCCACTTTCCTAGCTCTCCATCCAGCGCCCGCAGCAAGTTATCCCTGCAGCAAATTATCCCTGAGATGTCCTGCAAAAAAATGATGGCAGCAAGGACTCAGCAGTGGTGAGAAGGCTGCCCCCTGCTGGCTGCATCAAGACAGGGGCATCAAGTCCTCCCATTCCGACCAGCTGATGCTAATAAAGTTCAGTAGTTCAAAAACCTCCTGTCTCCATGAGTCAAATGTTTCTTTTAAAGTAGCCATCTGGTGCCCTCTAATGTCTAATCTTCAAAGTCTTTTTATCAGAATAAGCAGGTTTATCTCAGGAGAGAGAATACTATCAATAAATATCAAAATCTTAAATCAAGTCCATATGAGTCGTTAATTTACTTAAAACCTTCCAAAGCCAACAATAGTCATCCATTTGCTATATATCAGTGATGGCGAACCTTTTGGAGACCGAGTGCCCAAACTGCAACCCAAAACCTACTTATGCATCGGCGGGTGCCGGGTGGGTGTGGCCCATTGGCTGGGTGTGGCCCATTGGGTGGGCGTGGCTGCGGTGGTAAAGGCAGACTGGGTGGGACTAAAAAGTTCAATCAATCCCAACTTTGCAAGATCTTTTTTTTCCTGCGAGAAGTTGACTGATTGAACCTTTTTTTTTTTTTTGCACATGGTGGCTGAGGCCTAAAGCGAAAAGGTTTTATAAAACCCAGCTGAAGGCCTAGGACTGGGGCGACGGCGCGGGTGCCCACTGAGAGGGCTCTGAGTGCCGCCTCTGGCACCTGTGCCATAGGTTTGCCACCACTGCTATATATTCCCAAAAATACAAATCATTATAAAACTTTTTTTTAAGAAACGAAGGTCATTCACCCAGTGATTTCAATAAAACTTGCCAGTATGAAATTCTCAACCTTTAAAGAAAGCCAAATAATAAAATAATAAAGTCCAAAATGATTAAGAGATTATCCAGGCAAACTTAGTGTCCATATAGGCAACATTAGTGGCTATAAGCACAATGGAATCCCACGACTCCCGGTCGACAGCTGACCGCAAAAACAAAGTCCCTGCTTTCCACCAAAAAAGCAGCTGTAGGAAGCACAAATGGCTGATTTGACAATTTGTCTTTTCCTTCAGAGAGATTTTAGCCACCCGATTCCTGTAGTTGGGCACTTTCTCAGCCGCCATGTGTTCCTCTTTTTTTAGAGGAACGTCAGTTTGGAATTGGGCTCACTGGAAGAGTCATGCCAAAGTGATTCCAGATGACAATGAACAGTACAGCTGATTCTTCAGGAAGAGAGCAGTCAGCTCAGCACACTATTTTTCTTGGCTTAGCCACCTCCAAGGGCTATGTACATCCTTAAAAATATGCTTTTTTAAAAAAAACAACACCACCTTTTTATTAAAGAGTTTTAAAGTACTAAAAGATAATACTAAGAAACAAAATATTGCAAAACAAAACACTTTACCTTTCCATGTGGACTACACTTTAGGTCATGTGGACTTTACTGTGGAGGTGGAACGTTCCTTGCGAGTGTTGGATGGGGCAGTGGCTGTTTTTGATGCTTCAGCTGGTGTGGAGGTAAAAATTACTCTTTGGTGGCTTTGCTTCATGTCTCGGATGTGGTTAAGGACAAGAACATAAGGCAAGAGAAAGCAAGAACTTAAAGACTTCCTTCCACTAACTGTATGCTGCAGGGAAAAATGTTGTGGCCAAAATCTGTCTTACCTAAAACACCAACCATATCACATTGAAGATACGACATAAAGTTATTAAGCATGTAAACAATAAACAATGTATATTCATGCAAAGCATTGGCACATAGCTTAGCAGCCCTGAGCAAAAGCAGAGCTTATATTCCTTTTGTTTATTACATTTCAAGACAAGACAAAGAAAAAGGTAAACACAATGTAAACTACAGCATAATGAATTGTTTTTGATAAATCCACCTGGACTGCCTTATTATTTATACCTTCCTAGGTCAGCGTGGCAGTTATACTTTCTCTCGACATAGGGTCAGTGAATATAAACAATTTGGTTTACTGGACCTCTGGTTCCTACCTGATTCCTCCCCCTGTGATCCTAAATATCATACACAAAAATACAGGGAGTAATACATTCGAATGGCTGGATACGTGCTGTGGGCAGAACCTGTGTCCAAAAATTCACATTGAATAACAAAAAGGAAATATAGTTCAAGGGTTGGAAGAAGCACAGCATGTAATTGGTGGAGGATGGTGAAATTGACAGCTTTGATTAAAGAAAAGACTGACCCATTTTTTTCTGCTTGGAAGCTACTTTTGGACTTTTTGAGAGAAACTGAAAGAACTGAAATCTTGATTTGGGATCTTGATAATTAGATTATAATAATAATGTAAACTAGTGTTAAGTTTAAACTAAGAGTTAAATGTATTTTTTATATCTACTGAAGAAAGTCTGAGGCCATTCTGTTTTTCTTTACTTTTACTTTTCTCTTTCTTAATGCAACTGTATCTTGCTGTCAGTTTGACTTTTCTTTCTTTTTAGTTCCTTCTTTTTGCTTGTTTACTTTTTATTCATGTTTTGAAATTTAATAAAAATATGTTAAAAAAACAAGGAAGAAGTACAGTGTGACCAGACCTGTGGAATTTCAAGCATCCTAAGCATTCCCATTCTACAGAGAGAGTCAGCTTTCACAGGGACAAACTCTTGTTACTTTTAACTTTTTCTCTCTAGTTCAAAACAGATGTTCAGCCTGGGTTTTTTTCTTTTCTTTTTATGGGGGAGGTGATGCACATGTATACATGCACAAAGATCATGCAGCTGAGAGTTAGGTGAAACAACTTACACATCACCCACTTCCCTCTACAAGTACTTACAAAACTTTCCCCAGTACAGAACAGTATCTTTTAGGAACTGTTATGAGGCATAATCAGCCAGTTCCAATTTTTGCAGACCCTTGTGCTGCAAATCCTACAGAATGGACTATTTACCCTCAGATCTAAGAGGGCATTATCTATGTGACAGCAGAAGAAATGTTTTCCTGGATTTAATCACGGCCTTTTAACCCCAGTAATAGCTACCAATAAGACTCCTCTTGGAATTTGCCAGCAGGACATAACTTATCTTTGTGTCTTTCCACAGTAATTGGAAAGTATACATATCTGAATGTTGTATTTAGATAAGCAATGCTACTGATAAGACATGGCTTTTTAAAAATGTGACCCAAAATGTCTGTGCTTTAGTACTACCAATGCCGTGATTTATTACAATTAATCTTTGCTGACTTAACTTCTAATATGACATAAAGTATTCCCTCTTGTCATCTCATTTATCCTTAGGTTTTGTATTGTATTACCTGCTTCCTTTTAAAAAAAAATAAAATCTCAAATTTTTCAGCCTTTTCTCAAAGTTGGGATTCTTTAACCCTGCAGTTATTCTTTTTTAATTCTTTGCATCTACTTGTATCCTGCAGTCTGCATACATTTCCTACCTTCCTTATGTTAATCCCTAGGTTTTCTAGTAAATTCATCTTAATTGCCAATTTCATGAGTAGAAGCACAGGTTTTTTTTTCCTTTGTATATCATGGAAATAAATATTTGAATGTTTTTAAGGGACAGAAAACTGCCACTGAACAGAAGTGATTAATGCTATATATATTTTTGCTTAGGCACAGTCTCTGACAGTCTGGAGGCAAGCAGACAAACATCATATACCCAGAATTTGCTTTTTAAACAAGATGGACAAACATGGAGCAAGGTACCAAAAATAACTATTATTTTTCAGGGCAGAGAAACAAAGGACTACAACAATGTGGAATGATAGGCTATTACAGAATCTTATAACTTAATAGTTAATCAATCTTGTAATCAATAACTAAAGAGCCATGATAGTGCAGTGGTTAGAATGTAGTATTTCAGGGTAACTCTGCCCACAGCCCAGAGTTTGATCTTGGCAGGTTCAAGGTTGATTCAGCTTTCCATTCTTCTGACATTGGTAAAATGAGGACCCAGATTGTTGCGGCAATATGCCAATATTGTAAACCTCTCAGAGAGTGCACTGAAGCACTATGGAGCAGTATATAAGTCTAAGTGCTATTGCTACTTAGAGTTACAATTTTGTAACTCTATACACTATATACTTTATAGACATACATACATACATACATACATACATACATACATACATTCATATATACACAAACACATGCTTGTATATGTGCACATAAACAACAAATATGTCATCCAGGTCCCACCAAAGATGCTTACTAGTGAAAGCCTATTCAATTACTTTTTGCTTGGACAAGTTATCTGCTGTAGGGTTATTATCTGTATACATTCTGATAGACTTAATTGTTGAAATTGGCATTAGCATGGTTTTCGTTAAACATAATATTTCATACTATAAAGGTTCATTTGTTTCTTATAATTAATTTTTAAAAATGACAGATCAATGGATAGAGTTAACAGGTGAATGAATTATTTCAAATCTTGTGTAAATGTATATGTTAATCATCCAGGTTCTGGTTGTCTCAAGTAAAAATAAGAAACTATTATTTGGCTTACACAAGATTTTCCCCAAAGGTGCTTTTTCCAAAAGACAATTGTTTTTTCTTGTTTTTTTTCCTGTTGAAAATATTTCGCTTCTGAACTGAACTGAAGAAGCTTCTTTAATGAGAAGCGAAACATTTTCAAAGGGAAAAACAGGAAATTCCGATTGTCTTTTGGAAAAAAGCACCTTTGGGGAAAATCTTGTGTAAAATTTATAGTCAAATAACCGTTTCTTATTTTTATTTTTGTAGCTGTTGTATCGCCTTGGAATTTGGAGAAGAGAATTATTGATTAAAGAAATGTAATTGTTCTCTCTAAAACAATAATATTTTGTCTTTAGTTTCATCCATTCAGTTGAGAGTATCGAACAAAAGTTGAAAGTGAAGCCTTTACTTCTACAGGTAATTTTAGGAAGAGATTAATATTTATTAATTATATATAGGTAGCCCTAGTTTAGCAACTGCCTTGTTTAATGACTGTTCGCAGTTACACAGTGATGGAAAAGTAACTTCATGACATCCTTATGTTTATGACCTTTGGAGGTTGGTAAAGCAAAGGAAAGATGAATAAAATCATAAGTACAGTCATGGTTTCATTTAGAGACCATTTCACTTAAGTGAGTTGCCAGCCTCAATTGTAATGCTAAATGAGGCTTACTTATTACTATATAGTTTGCATTTTGGCTGGATTATAAAGTTTGTGGGCTAATACTCAATTATACATCTCAACATTGTGCTAAACTAAGTGATGCCATCAATATACTATCCAAATGTCTAGAGATTCTCGGGGTCTGCATGGGGAGGGCAGACTCAGGTTCCTGCCAAGATTGAGTGTCTGTGGAGTTTTGGGCCCCTTAGATGTGGGAATTCTATCTGACATTTGGATGGGGTTGTACTTCTCCATTTAGAATTGATATGCAATGTGGCGGTTGTCTTGGATGACAGCTCCTGCTCAAAGATAGATAGTATCAGTGGCCAACAGGCTTTTGCACAACTTCATCAATTGTGTCTGCCCCCCTCGATTGACAGGCACTTCAGACAATCAAGCTCTAGTTACCCCAGAGTTCTGTTATTGCTATGCTGTTTACATGGGGCTGCCCTTAAAACCTACTTGGGAGCTACAGTTGGTTCAGAATGTAGTGGCATGATTGTGTGGACATGCCTCTGTATTTGAGGGACCATTTGTCTTCCATAGTTTCTGCCCGTCTGTGAAGATCAGGCAATTGATGTGTTTTGGGTCACTTCAGTTAAACCAGGGGCAGGCAACCTTGGCTCTTTTATGACTCGTGGACTTCAACTCCCAGAATTCTGGCTGGCTCAGGAATTCTGGGAGTTGAAGTCCACGAGTCATAAAAGAGCCAAGATTGCCTACCCCTGAATTAAACCATGCCATTCTTAGACTCAGGAAGCATTCCTTCTCTGTTGCTGTGCCTGCCTTTGCGAATGGTGTTTCTGCAAAGAACCATGTACCTCTTAAAAAATATAATTGATGGAGTATGTGGAGGCCTAATAGTATTTTTTTTAATGGGATATGGTTGTCTCTTGACTTCAGATACTTAATAAATAATGTTTGGTGTTATTTTGCTGCTATTGTGCGTTACCTTACTGACACTGGCAGTTTTTAATATGTTTTTTGTAACAGTTGCCGATTGGAGAGGCAAAGTCTTTTAGAGGAATAATTGATGTGGTGAACAAGGACCAAGTGATCTGGAATGCTGTCACTGGATTGGATGATGGAAAGACCTTTCAGAAGAAAGCCTTGGAAGAAGCTGGCGATCTTAACTTATTAAGAAATGCCAATGATGCAAGACATACCTTAATAGAACAAGTAAAGTTCTAAAGTAAATACATAAAAAATACATGAGAATTTAATTTAAAAATATTGGACACCCTTCAAATGTGTGGACTTTAGCTCCCAGAATTCTCAACAAAAGCCTTCTCAAAATCAGTGCACACATTTGGAGAATAAATAAATCAGGAAAAGCTGATCTGGAAATAATGAAATACTAGCCAGAGAGGATGGGCTGCATTTAATTGAGCTTGCTGTATAGTGTCAGATGAACAGCTGCTTGAGAAAATAAATATAGGTAGTTAGTGATAAGAAGTGGTACATTGAGAACGACATATATTTGCTATAATCAAATAATGAAAATAGTGCTGTGTTCTCATTTGTGATTAGAGAGTTCTGGGGTGTGTATTGTTAAAATCTTCATTGCTCCTATGATGGTGGCAAGCATTTGCAATACCTTTAATGCAAATTATCATTTAATTAGCACACATTTCTCTGAATGGCATAAAAGATAGCATCCTTTTCAGCCTCATTCAACTAGATGAATGCTATAGTTAATGACTGAAGAGATTTCAATCCCAATTCCTCTAGTCCTAGTCTTGTACCTAATCTTAATTCTTGTACCATATTGACTCTCCAGCATTATTTTAATATAAATTGATTGTTGTGAATTGCCCAACAACACTTGACAGTTGCTTATAATATAATACACAATAATATACATGTTTCATTTATTATTATCCAGTGTAAACATTACATGCTGATTTATTAGTCCTTGATATGATTGTAATGTGCCTGCTCTTTACGGTTGCAAGTTGTGATGGTGGTTAAGCGAGGCAGCCATGTAATTGTCTTATTTAACAATCCCCATCCCTGCTCTGCCAAATGTGGTCATGAAGGGGAGCATGGGGTGCCTCAGGAGTTTGGAGGCCCTGAGAGGCCTAGTGCAGACTTGGGACTTCTGCCCTGGGCCTCCCAGAGGCCTTCTCTGCCTCCAGAAGCTTCTCATCCCTCAGGGTCCCTGAAGACCTTGGACTTTCTTTCCTACCCTAGTGGGTCCTTGCAGGCCTTGGGCCTCATTTCCCACCCACTGGCTCTCCAGAGGACTTGGGGCTGCTTCCTACCTCACTGGACCCTACATCCTCCTGTTCGTCCCCTCATCACCACTCACTCACCTTCTGCAGATCTTCTAGAAGCTCTGGAGATTGTGTTGGGGAAGAAGAGCAGACGGCTCCAACCCCTGACATTCCCAGGCCGCATGGCTTTGTCCCGGAAGCAGGTACTATTTTTGGAGCGGCCGCAATGAATCCCACCTTTTTCGTTTTCATCCGTTTTAGCTCACATCAGACTAAGACAATGATGCTGTTTGGTGATGTCTCCACTAAAAAATGCCCCCTGCCCCCCTGTGAAATATCCTAAGATATGTTACTATTTTGGTCATTTTATTTATTTTAATTGAATCAATTTTTGGTCCTATGGGCACCTTTGAGGCATATAATAGATCCCCATGTCTCTTTAGGTGCCATGATGCTGACCTCTGGTGTAAGAGATTTGTAACTGCATAAGCTTAAATAAGGAAGATACTTTTAGGCTAGCAGCTAATGGGAATTCATATTTTCATATTGTTAAATTAATTACATGACCTTTATTTCTTAATTTCATTAACAAGCAAGCAGACCTAACATAAATAATGTGAAATGTTAGTCATTTGGAAATGCGTTATCTTTTAAAGGTTGCAGACCTGGATGATGAATTTGCTGAATTGGTCCTTGGAAACTTCAGTGAGAGTTTTGATTCATTATCAGCTGATGAGGTCTGTGCCTTGACTCATTCATCATGTAAACTGGATTTTATATATGAAAATATACCTGTGTTGAAAAAAAAAGCCACTGGGGTTTGGTCAATAGAGTTGGTCAGTGCTCACAGATAATAACCTGAGGATAGACAAAATAAAATACTTTCTTTGCATAAAATTGCTCAAGTTTGAGGTAACCAAATGTAATCATAATGATTAGTGAGAAATAATAGGGAATTGAACCAGATTGGATTGCAGGATGTGCTATGGCAAAAGGAAATCTAAGTTGGATTTTCAGTGTCAATTAACTGCTTAAGCCACTTTTCTGGATCAAATCCTCTGAAGTGGGTATTAAGCTCGCTGGGGAATGAAATGTAGTTAATATTTGAGAATTATTACAAAAGATAAAATATACTACCCACTCTCCTTTCAAATTGACCAATTATTGTCAGTATTTCAGTCTTGTTAAAAAATCAAATTGAAACAACACAAAATGGTTCACAGAAAGTTTGGATTTGCAATATGTCAAAGAGCCCATGACGTTTGAACAGAAGGAGAGATTTGCAAGTGGTTTGAGTGCTTGTTGGAGGAGTGGTGCAAAGCTTAACTACTGGTCAATTATTTCAAGGCATGCAAGCATCCTTAAAGCAGCAATTTAGAAGTATAGTAGTGTAAAGCAAGAGTCCCCAGCCCCTGGTCCGTGGACCAGTAATGGGCCACGGCATGCAAGCAATCTGCCCGCACAAACAAAGCCCCATCTGCAGGATGCAGGCAGCACACAAAACCATGCACCCTCCGGTCCGTGGAAACACCTCTCTCCACGGAACCGGTCCCTGGTGCCCAAAAGTTTGGGGCCCTCTAGTGCAGTGGTTCTCAACCTTTTTAATGCCGCGACCCCAACCGGTCGTAAGTCGAGGACTAAACCGGTTGTAAGTCGAGGACTAAACCGGTCATAAGTCGAGGACTACCCAACCGGTCGTAAGTCGAGGACTTTCCCTGCCCGGGAGCGCCGTGCATGCGTGGTTCCGCCCCCTGCGCTGGCCGAGGCGTAGCTGGCAAGCGGCAGAGACGGAGCAGGCCGACCACCAGCTGGCCCAGCCCAAGGGAGGTAAGGCACCCGCCGGAAAAGGGGGAAAAAATGGCGGACAAAAAAAGTGGCGGACAGCTTTGCTTGGCGACCCCCGTGAAATGGTCGATCGACCCCAAATGGGGTCCCGACCCACAGGTTGAGAACCACTGCTCTAGTGTAAAGTGTGTGTGACATTAAATATACAGCAATTCTAGTTGAATTCATAAAAAGGTTTTTTTTTCCTTCAACTTGAATAATTTTGTGGTGGCCTTCATTGTAAAATGTATTAGCTGTTATCCTCCTGGGTTATTTTTCACATTTCATGAACTGATGGATGGTTTGCTTCTTCATGCACAAGGGGGAGATTTGCAAGGAGAGGTGCAGTGACTCCATATAGCTGAATGTGGAAGAGGATAATTGTGAGTTTAATGTCACTTTCCAACCAAGTTAGTTCAGAATATCTCTGAATAAAGAAGCCAGTTTTGTAATGTTGTTGCTGACTTGTGTAAAAATGATCAGAGTCGCTTTTAAATTGTCATCTCCACCTCTTATATAACAAACAACCCACCAGAGAAGAGAGGACTGCATTGTGCTGCTGGTTTTTGCTCAGATTTGTTCCTGTTGTCTCAGTGGCTAGCAAACTGAGCCATTCATTTCCTAGCAGCTGATACTACAATCCAGCTGAGAGCTTGAGAAGAAATTAGTCTAGGAGAAGTGTTCAGGGACTCTAATAAATACCATATAATTATATCAAACTGTTTTGAGTGCCCATGAACATAACAGATATAAATTGAAATAATAACAAACAATAATGCCAAGCAACAACCAATTAGTTGTTGTGGAATAGGCAGATACCCACCTGCAATTGCACCTACTTTGATTTGTTGTTAATTTTTCCAGTCAATCAGTGTAGCCAGCCATATGCTTTTCATATTGTGTTGAATTATAAGTATGCATTTGTTTAAAAAAAATCTCTTTTTTTGTGTATTTTCTGTAGCTGCAGGCTGCAATACGAAGAGTAACCCTGGCTCAAAAAGCAGTGCCTGTGTTTTGCGGAAGTGCGTTGAAAAATAAGGGTGTTCAGCCCTTGTTGGATGCGATTGTCAAGTATTTGCCTGCACCAGATGAACGCAGCTATGATTTCTTGTGAGTATGAAGACGTAATTTCATTTGATCAAAAATAAGCAAAATTAGTATGGCAAAGAAATTTAATATTTTAATTGAATGGGCAAGTAAACTGAATTTTGGAGAATCGGGAATATGGAAGATATGCTACAAACACAGTGTATTGTTATTCTGTTAGAGGCAGCACACAGCTAAGGATTCCAGGAAGCCTGATCTACAGCAAGATAAATCATGTCTTTAAGCCCTCCCTCCACTTAGTATTTCAGGGTGATTAAGGAAATACAAATAATATGTCTTCAATTCCAGTAAAACCCCTCAATTATCAGTAATTATGGTGCTTTCAGTGAATGGATCTGTTGCTAAATGCTAAATTTTTTTTCATGTCATGATTCCTAGGATGAATAAGTGGGCTGGCTGGTTTATTTATTGACTTATTTGATTTTATTTATTTTCCAGGCCATGGTATAAAGACGATCTATGTGCTCTGGCATTTAAAGTTCTTCATGACAAACAGCGTGGGCCATTGGTTTTTTTGCGCATTTACTCTGGCACAATGAAGCCTCAATCAGCCGTTTATAATATTAACAAAAATTGCACGTGAGTTAAAAAAAATGGGTCGGTGGTGAGAAAAGGCAAATGAGCTTAAATAAGTGGGTCTCTCTGAGGGACTGAAGCCTAACCAGAGCCAACCATTGCAGGGAGAGAATGAGTCGCCTGCTCCTGCCTTTTGCTGATCAGCAAATAGAAATCTCTTCTCTATCCGCTGGCAACATTGCCCTGACTGTGGGATTGAAACAGGTAAAAAAAAAACCAACCTCCTGTGATCTTTCAAACTTTGTATTTTGTCAAAAAGAAAAAGCTACCTCAGGATTAGTTTATGGAATCAAAACCATGTTGCTGATTTAATGAGTAAACTTGCAAACTAGTCTACTCAAAAATTTCCTGAATGTGGTGTCCTTCAAATGTATAGAGACTGTAGCTCCCAAATTTTCAGCCATAGGCATTTAATGGCATATGAGCTTTGAGGCTATGGAAAATGTCTAATACATGGAATAGCATTTGACATTTTTCTAGAGTAGTGATGGCGAACCTATGGCACGCGTGCCAGAGGCGGCACTTGGAGCCCTCTCTGTGGGCACACGCACCATCGCCCCAGCCCCGTCTCCTCCCACAGCCCCCTCCTCACCAGTAGCCCCCCAGAGGAGAGTCGCCCCCGGGCACGGCCCACCGTGAAGCAGCGCAGCCAAGGACATGGTAGCCAGGCAGCGGGGACAAGACTCCACCCTTGCGCCCCATCCTGCGCAGATGATGCTGCAGGGCACGGGCGGAGGGCGTGGCCGCGATGGCGGTGCTGGGCTGCCTGGGTGATCTGTGGCGGGCCGTGGAGATGGTGGGTGGCCCAGCGGGCACGGCGGAGTGGGACACGGGTGGGGGGGGCGGTTTTTGGGCACTCGGTCTCTAAAAGGTTTGCCATCACTGTTCTAGAGTGAAATAATAATGTGGAAATCTTCACAAAAGTTTTCTTCCATTTTTAAAAAAGTGCTTTTATTGTCCCCAAAAGTAATTAATAGCTGCTGGCAGTGCAAAACAAAGGATTAGATGGCCTTGTCTTTTAGCTGGGAAAAAACAATGTTGGATAGCCAGTTAACATTGAGTGCTTTTTAATGAGGAACACCAGTTGCGTGCTGGCAATTCATTCTGCCTTGTTGTTTGGTTTGCATTAGAGCGCCACTGGTGACACTGTCGTTTCTTCAAAAGCGTCTGCAGTGGCTGCAGCACGTCGAGCTGGAAGAAATGTGGCATCGGCGCATGGTCAAGCTAAAGAAGTACAGAACCTCCTGTTAGCTGGCATTGAGGTTCCAGAGCCAGTCTTCTTTTGTGCAATAGAGCCACCTTCCATGGCCAAACAACCAGGTGCAACTCAGATTCTGAAATATGAGAGCTATGCTATGTAATCTGTGCATGGCCCTAAAGAAATGGGATTCTGTGTTGTTTATTAGTAGGGCACAAAAATATATTACAGATGAACGGTATTCTTATCTAGACCATGCCTCCAGTTATTAGATGATTTGAGAGTGTATGCAATCCTCTTATAGTTCTCTAGTAGAGAAGGTAAAGTCATTAATTCAGATTTTAGGGTAAATATTCAAAGGTCACTGTACTCGCATTGCACACCTGAAGTGATCATAGTCAGCAACTGTCTATGCTGGTCGAAAGACTTTTTGGAACTAGGGAGATTTGCTTTTGCAGCTTTTGAAGATCAGAAGTGTAAGAGTCCCTTATTTTTTACTGATGAACAAGAAAAGGGGGCAAGGAGAAACAAAATATCTCACACACTGTTTTATAAGTGATGATTGACAGAACAGCTTTATGGTCTTTAAAAAGAGAAGAAAGAGAGAAAATCAATGGAAGATATAAACCTAATGTAGCTTTTTCTCCCTGACCTGCTTTTCAGTCTCCTAAATTTTGAAACATTGTCTTTCCTTCCATGAAGATTTGGCCTGCAGTTTGGAAATCAGAATTATTTTAAAAGAATAGAATTAAGATTATTAATTATTGGTTTGGCAAGGAAACCCTAGTCTAGTATGCTGCTACATTAACTTTGGAAGAGTTGAATAACTTATTGGTAATATCACATCTTTTCTTGAGAGCTGTCTCTTCTTACTGCTATTATTCTCCGCGAGGGTACAAGAGTCAATTTCACTACAGCACTGTAGAACTGCATGCCAGGATTCCCCACCAGTGACTCTTGTTGAGTCCCTGGGCAACTGTAGTACAGAAGAAGAAGAGGACCACAGTTGTGTTCTCTGTACCTATTTTAATCAATTATTTGTTCCAGATCTGGATCAAGCATTGATTTGTCTGCAGCGTGAGGATCCAAGTCTGAAAGTTAAGATCGATGCTAATACGGGACAGGTAAGGTTCACAATGTTTTTTTTTTTATTATTATTATTATTATTATTATTATTATTATTATTATTATTATTATTATTATTATTATTAAACTTTGGTGCTCTAAGATGATGAACGATGAGGCCCATGTAGGCCCCCCCTCTCCTTTTTTATGGTCCTCCTTCCTTTCAAATGACACTGCTGAAATCAATGGAATAACTTTTGGAAAGTTTTGCTAAATACAAAGCATCTTTTTTATTGTAAACTGCCCAGAGTCGCTTAGGTGAGATGGACAGTGTAGAAGTGTGATTGATTGATTGATTGATTGATTGATTGATTGATTGAACAAACCAGTATGATCACTTTCTGCTCTTCTTCTGCATCTGTTTTATATCCCACCCACCATCATTCCAAAATAGAGCCTAGGGCCTCTAGTGACATCATCACGTAACATTTACATTTCCTGTAGCCTTTGGAAGGAGCAAAAGTTTCAACTATAGCTGCAGTTTGCCTGCCTATTCTAACATTTATGATTCATTGTTCATCTTTATGCTGATATCCATATTGGCATATGCAACTGGATTGGAAGAAGGAGGTTCCCAGCTTGCCTTACCATTGCAGCTGTAATTATTCCCAGCAAATTTGCTATGAAAGAAAGGGACCTTTGAAAAATGGATAGAGACTGTTTTGCTCAAAATCACTGCCAAAGCATTTTACTGTCTGTATTACACTCCTCTCTTGTCTGCCTGGCTTTAAAATCACTTTGAAAAATGAACAGCATGCTCCAGGCTTTGATGATACTATTTTTATAAATATTTTTGCTAGACAATTCTTTGTGGCATGGGAGAACTACACATTGACATCATTCATGACCGAATCAAACGCGAATACAAACTGGAGACTTACCTTGGACCTCTTCAGGTTGCTTATCGAGAAACAATCCAAAACTCAGTTGAAGCTGCAGGTACATTAAATGTCACAGACCTGCAAATGAAGGACTTAAAACTGATGGCTAACTAATATTGTGCTAAATTGATTATTTGAACTTTGTGTTCGATATATTACTTGATTTTATTACAGATACACTGGACAGAACAATAGGAGAAAAGCGACATCAAGTGACGGTTGAGTTGAGAATTAAGCCATGGGAGGGAGAGATGCCAGCAATAGCACCAGTCATTGAGTATGCTGAAAGTATCAGTGACTTACTTCACCCTGACCTTCGTGAAGCTATAGAAAATGGAATTTCAACCTCCTACCTTCAAGGTAAGAGTTATTTCAGCAAATGTTTTGAAGGTACTATATTTGAATTGTTTGAAGAAATTGAGATTTTGTTGTTGTTAAGTGTGTGCCTACAAAGAGCAAGGCTGTCAAGCAGAAATTTCCATCTGTCCTCCGTTCCCTTTTTTAACCGAAGATGCAAATGAACGAAACTGCTAGAGAGAATAGTTGCAGCTTTTCTCTTTTTGTATTAGTAAGGTGGGCGTGAGGTGTTTAGTCTGCAGTCTGCAAAATGTCTTTGAAAAGAAACGTGATGACGCCATCTGAACAGGTTAAATTGTCATCTGCATGGTTGATTCAATGTAAAATTTTAATGCGTTATTGATATTTCATGTTGTAGGACCACTTATGGGATACCCAGTTCAAGATGTAGCAGTCACTGTCCGGTCAGTAGCTACAAATGCTGATACATCACTAACTATGGTTTCTGCATGTGCTTCTCGTTGCCTGCAAAAGGTATGAATCAAATAATCTTATCCAGACCAAGTAGTAAATTTTTTGACCTTCTGTAGTTCTCTTTGAATTGGCATCATAACAAAGCTGTTGATGATATTTATTTTCCTACATTCAGAAATGGTGAGACTGGGATCATGATGATGATGCATGTTTTCCCTTTTTAAGTTGCTGTTTTAAATTAAAATATTTTGTAAGCTGCATTGGGAATACTTCTTTTAGAAAATGGCATTTCATTAATAATGTTTTTACTTCCGTTATTGTTCATAATTTGTTTATATGAAATATTATTTTCTGTATAGCCTTCATTTCAGGCTGATTTTCTGATGCAGATTAGTACAGCATTAAACAGATTGATGTTGGATTGAAAATTTGTCTTAAGAAAATTGTAATTTTATTTCTTAGGCTTTAAAAAATGCTGATAAACAAGTCCTGGAGCCTGTCATGAACTTGGAAGTGACTGTGCCTGGAAACTATGTTGGTGTAGTACTTGCTGATCTTGCACAGAGGAGAGGCAACATAGAAGACATTCAAGGTCGCCTTGATAACCAAGTTGTGATTGCAGCTGTCCCCCTAGCAGAAATGATGGTATGTGTGAAATTGGCAGGAAACTAAAGTTACATGTTGTGGATTGTGAATATTGGGGATTACAGGTGGTCCTTGACTACCTGTACTCCCCTGTACTCCCCAGTATTCACAATTGATCCCAAAACTTAGGTTGTTGAGTGAGTTTGCTTCATTTTATGACCTTTCTTGCCATAGTTGTTAAGTGAATCATTGCAGTTCTTAAGTTAGTAACACAGTTGTAAAGTGAATCTGGCTTCAGAAGGTTACAAAAGGTGATCATCACATGACCCTGGGGCACTGCAATGGTCATAAATATGAACCAGTTGCCAAGCATCTGAATTTTGATCATGAGGATGTTGCAATGATTGTGTGAAAAACTGTCATAAGTCACTTCTTTCAGTGCCACTGTAACTTTGAACAGTCACTAAATGAACTGTTGTAAGTTGAGGACTACCTGTAGTTTACAGCAGGGGTCCCCAACCTCTGGTCTGTGGACCGGCACTGGTTCACGGCATGCCAGAAACCAGTCCGTGCAAACAAGCAAAGCCCCATCTGCAGGATGCACGCAAAACCACGTCCCCTCCAGTCTGCGAAAAAAACCTCTCTCCATAGAACTGGTCCCTGGTGCCCTAAAGGTTGGGGACCTCTGCTTTACAACAAACCTGAAAAACTGAGTACAGATGGCAACATGTCTTGGTGCCTGGAGGCTGTGGGGGTTTGGATGATGACAAGAGGCTTCAGCTCCGCTCAACCAGGGCAAGACTGAGTGGCTTTGGGTTGGGGGTTACTGGATCTGTGAATTTACTACCTTTAGTTCTGGATAGGCTGGCGCTGCCCCAGACTGACCTGGTGTGCAGTCTGGGGGTCTTTCTAGGGGGTCATGACTGCTGCTCGATGAGCAGGTGGTGGTCATGGCTTGGAGGGTCTTTGCACAACTTTGGGTTGTGTGCCAGTTGCACCTGTTCCTAGATCAGAAGGCCTTATGCTCAATTACTCAATTATCCTGACCACCTCCTGTATGGATTACTGTAACACAGTGTGTCTGGGACTGCCCTTGAAGAGCATCCAGAAACTTCAGCTGGTACAAAATGTGGTGGTGTAGGGAGTTACTTGCACAACTAGATTAGGACCTGTTAACATTTCTGCTCCGTGAGTTGCATAGGTTACCAGTTTGCTTCTGGATTCAGTTTAAAGTGTTAGTAAAGTTTCATAAAGCCCTACATAGCATGGGGCTAGATTATTTGAGGGACCGTCTTTCCCAATTACATTTACCTGTCCCACATATTTTTAATGTTTTTAATGATCTTTGTTGTTTTTGGTTATTTTGCTGTATTCTTTTTTTTAACTATGTATGCCGCTCAGAGATACATGAAACGAGCGGCTATATAATTAGATATCATTTGGGGTTCAAAGAATACATATTGTTGTGCAGTTCATCTGTGAACATGGAGGGGGCTCTGCAGACCCAGTCTAGAAATGCAGAGTCTAGCACAATGGGGGTATTGGAAGTTTATTGTTACAGTATCTGTCAGTATTGATCTGTGATGCCATTCACTGTTTTTCTTAAGTTTTTGGCAGTGCCTATCTTCAAAACTAGTGTAGACTTTGTAGCACAGGGCTTGCCAGCAGATTCTGGCAGCACCACAGCCTCTAGTTTCCTTGGCTGGATGTCACAGTTGCATAAATACAGCGGTATTCCCTTTGCAGCCTATTTGTAGTGCTTGTGTAGATGATCTCAAGGTCTCTTTCCCATTTTCATTTCACCATAGAGCAACTGGCGAGGTATGTGGTGGTCATGCATTCTGATATATAAATTTACCAAGTAAATAAATAAGAATATTTTTATTTTGAAATAGTAAATGCTAGGTCCCAAAGTCAGAACAAAGCACTCTCTTTTGCTCCAGCCTTAAAACAGAACTTGGCTGTTTTGAGCATCATCATTCCAGTCTTAAGAAACCACCACAGGTCAGGCCATTTCAGCTTCAAAGCAAGCTTTTTATTTAACTCCTTTATAGAAATGAAGTTTCAAGCTTATTCCATGTATTTATTATCTGAACATTTTGAGGAGCTGGTAGAAGCTTCTCTACAGTAAAGTTTAATGTTAAAAAGAGCAGTTCTACTTTATAGTGATTCCTGAATGGAAAGATAAATGTCAGCAGGTTTTTTTTAATGAGTTTGTCTCAGATCTAGACAGGTATCCATCTTGGGCTGTATAGCTAACGTACTAGAGCATTATACCATCTGGCCCGTCTTCTATGCTTTCATATCAAATAGTTCAGTCACCACTGTCTTCTCTCTAGTAGGCTAACAATTTTGAGTCTGATAAAATCTCCAAGAAAATATAATTAAATCACACACCCCTTAGTATATAAAACAGCCTCATTTCATATCAATTTCAATCGCAGGAGCATTTTATGGAAAAAAATTGTAGCCTCACAATTAAACAAATTTAAACTTGAAATTGCATACAAAATATACTGTTATTGAATCACAGCTTTTCTAGCAATAAAAAAGTATTTCAATTGTATGTAAAATTTATTCTTCTGTCTTTGAAATAGTTTCATCTTTTTCCAGGGCTATTCAACAGTTTTACGTTCTTTGACATCTGGGACTGCTACATTTACGCTGGAATTGGCAAACTACCGCCCAATGAGCCTGCATGAGCAAAATGCTTTGCTTAATAAAAGGACTGGTTTGGCATGATGTCATGGAGGGCCACGGACTTGTTTTAATCCTTTGTTAGGAAGCAGTTTATGTTGGACTTAGAATGATCAAAGTATATATTGCTGCTGCAGCAGCCTATTTATACGTCAGTAGAAATTATAACATATAAATTATAATTTATCTTCAGAAAAATTGATGTTTTGTGACTACAATCAGTTATTCCACTCAAGAACTACAATTGCCTTTTCCCTAACTGTTATTTTGTTATATACAAAATATGCACTAGTATATTTCTGGTCCAAGGAGTTATGTAGTAGGATTTGTAGAGTTTTGCTGTTGTACATCTCTCTTTTCCTATATAATTCACACTGATACATATGTGTCACATTAAAATAAAGTATAGGCACTTTGGCTACGATCCCTGATCAGAGGAAATCATGATTGCAGTATCCAACAAACAAAGGCTGTGCTGCAATTCCACGCCTGTGGAGAAGAGAAAAGGGGTTTCTGAGGATTAATCTGGCCAATAAAGTCCTGTAAAAGGGGAGTTTATGTTCTTGTACAACCATTTAAAGAACTAAGAAAGCAATTAGAGATTGTTCCCAGACTAAAATCTGTTTTTTAACATTAAAAAAAAAGTCTTTTATCGTTTACATAACTTCAATTTCATGGCAGGGTCCAATATTACTTTTTTGTTTAAAAAAAGGGAAATTAGCTGTGGAAGGACAAGTTAAAAAGAAGTGCATATGTGTGCTTGCATTATTAAGTTAAAAACCATGAAATATTGGACAAATTCTTCAACTCAGGATTAAAATAAAATAAATTTTTCCAGCATTAAGAAAAAAAATACAAGGTCAGAAAAATATAATTCAGTTTTTATCCTGCCTTTCTGCTTAAACACTTGAAGTAGCATACCTCAATTAATACAAAATATAAAATATGGCTGTAAAATACAAACAAATTAGAAACTTGGTGAAAGATAGCTTACTTATGCCATTTTCCTATATAGTGGGAGAATATTAATCTTACATATATGTTGTGAAGTTGTGAAATTTATCCGCTCATTTAATTATACTCTTGTACTTCCACAAATCTGACTAATGCAAAGAATGAAAATATGCATTTAAAGCTCCATAGATTATTTTCTCAGGAAAATGTAAATATCAAATTACACCTATCTATTTGAACCTGGCATTTAAAAGATATTTAAGCCAAAGGCATGTGTGGGGCCATAGCAAATCCTGAATTTGGCTGAATTAAATTTAACATAATGTAACAATTAAATGTAAATGACATGATTATTTCATGTGCATTTATACGTTCCCATATCCTTGCAAATCTTGTGAAGATTTATACAGCCATATCCGGCCTTCAAGCTACCTACGTTATGCTAAAATCTTTTTGCTCATATAAAGCTCATATAAAGAAGAGAGACTGCTTCAGTACACTCATTTAGTAACAAAAGAGAAACAAGAAATTTACAAGGAGCTTTGATGACACTCTACTATTAAACTATAAAATCTTAGAATATCTGTATCTTACCTAAGCATGCGACAACGATGTTGAGTAAGTCTTTTAGAAGCATCTGAAATATCGGTTACATTTTCACTGCTCCAAAGTCTCTCACCAACAGCACTTGCCCGTGGCCTGCAATTATAAGGCCAATGCAATTTTATTTAAATATTTTTTTAAAATCAAATGGTTAGTATTTATTTAAAAATAATAGGACTGTACCTGCAGCATTAAAAAGCTTTTACCCACTCGTTCTCAAAATGGAACATGTACTTTTTGTTTAGCCATACTGAATTACAGGATTTCAGCAAAAACGTCATTCTGGCTTATGGGTTCAATGTTACTTTCAGAATATAGTCAGACTAACATGGATATTTCTGCGTATGAATTGAAATGTGCCTTAAACATGCCTTTTATACAAGTCAGATTTAAATTAGGAAAGTATGCATTGGTAGAAAAAAAGTTTTAGGTTCTGCATATATTGTATTACGAGTGCGCAAACATAGAAAACCTAACATTTAAATCAAATTGGACTTAAATATTCCCCAATGATAAGAATGGTACTGTGAAGCTGGCTGAATATTCTGGAATCTGGATGATGTTGGAGAATACTAGATTCAGCATGCAATGCATAAACTGCCCATAACTATATGCCTTTTTATATAAAAGAAGTTATGCATATTTGCCTCTGATTCTGTAAATGTCTCCCATCTGTAAAGGCAGTTTCTTATATTGAGCTCATTAGTGCTTCCTGTAAGGGCAAATACAGGTAATCCTTGACTTATGACCAGAATTTATGTTGCTAAACAAGACAGTTATTACGATCTTTTTTGTCTGCAGTGTGAGGATCCAAGTCTGGAAGTTAAGATTCATTCCAAAACAGAGCAAGTATGGTTGATGTCTTTTTTGCCACAGTTAAGAGAATCACTGCAGTTGTTAAAAGAGTCACACAATCTTTGAGTGAGTTGGTTTCCTCTATTGCAGGGGTAGGCAACCTTGGCTCTTTTATGACTTGTGGACTTCAACTCCCAGAATTCCTGAGCCGGCTCAGGAATTCTGGGAGTTGAAGTCCACAAGTCATAAAAGAGCCAAGGTTGCCTACCCCTGCCCTATTGACTTTGCCTGTTGGAAACTTGCAAATGTGATCACATGTGGCAATGATGTTGAGAAAGTTTTTTATAAGCATCTGAAACGGGATACATTTTCATTGCTCCAAACTCCCAACAGCACTTGCCCATGGCTTGGAATTATGCTGCAACTGTCATAAGTACATGTTGGTTGCCAAGCAGCTGAATTCTGAACACATGTCCGTGGGGATACTACAAGAGTAGTAACTGTGAGGACAGCTTTTAAGTTCAACCAGTTCCTTTAGTGACTGTTCAAAGTTATGTCACTGAAATAAGTGACTTGTGACCGTTTTTCATGCTTATGACCATTGCAACATCCCCATGTTCACATGACCAAAATTTAGATGCTTGGCAACTGGTTCATATTTATTACGAGGTTATGTTGTCCCCTTTATGACCTGACAAGCAAAGTCAACGGAGAAGCTAGGTTCAAACTTCTTTCAGTGCAATTGTAACTTTGAATGGTCGATAAATGAATGGTTGTAAGTTGTATATTAATGAGGAGGAGAAGAAACCATTGGAAAATAGAGATTTGCAATCCTCTGATGCAAGGAAAGCATACACACATTTTTAATCACCATTTAAAGCAGAAACAAAAAGATTAGATGCTTAAATTTATGGAAGGAGAAGCAAGCCAGGTAAGTAATGAGGTCTACCAGAGTCTTGGTGCAAGATTAGTTGCATCCACATATTCTCCCCAAAGACAAGCCTCTCCACCCAGCACCAGCTCCTTCTGTGATTTGCTTCCTGTGTTTAAAGGGATAAAAAAAAGCATTTGTTCATTTCTTATTTGCCATTGAAAAGAGTATTTAAAAGGCAATCTTAAGGTAAATTAAACCAGTGTTGGTAATTATTTAAACTGAAGAGTATGATTACACAAACCATGGAATTTGATGGGTTCGTATACAGGTAGTCTTCAACTTACAACAGTGACTGTTCCAAGTTACGTCACTGAAAAAAGTGACTTATGACCGTTTTTCATACTTACAAGCATTGCAGCATCCCCATGTTCACAAGATCATAATTTGGATGCTTGGCAACTGATTAATATTTATGACGGTTGCATGTCCCAGGGACATATGATCCCCTTTGGTGACCTTCTGACAAGCAAAGTCAATGGGGAAGCCAGATTCACTTAACAACCATGTTACTAACTTAACAACTGCAGTGATTCACTTAACTGTGGCAAGAAAGGTCATAAAATTCACTTAATTATCTCATTTAGCAACAGAAATTTTGGGCTCAGTTATGGTCATAAGTCAAGGACTACCTGTACACAGTATTTTTTCTTAGGCTACAAAAATTATAATCTTCACACAAACTATGAAAAAGGAAATTTTCCTGTAATCTATCATAAGAAAATACATGAATTTGAGCACTAGTTTATTTAAATGGGAATATGCCACTCATGCACTGGAATCCAAAGGTATTAAAAATGCTCAACCCCCATAGAAAAAAACCCAAATACAAGATATTGACAAACCAGTAAAGTCCAGTGGTTCAACACTGTAGTAGTTCTTCCAGTCCTCGCCATAACTGATGAGGTCTAGGTACCAAGGTGCAGCAAGGATTGCCTGATGCCCTTGTTTTGTTACTCTTGCTAATTCAAGTTGATACAAAAATTTCTTCCACACTTCAACTATTGTGTCTGGCTGCAGCTGAAAATACAGAAAATTATAGGGGGGGTTGTTTTTTGTTTTTGGAACAGCATGCATATGATTTATTCCAGCATGGCATGGTGTTTGAGCAATTCTAAAAATTCAGGACAGCCTACTGTATTTGTAGTCCATTTTTTCCCCCAGAACCCATGACAATTACCCCTTAATTTTATTTTACAATATTTTTTATATATGAGAAGTATGTTGGGCTGAAAGAATGACTAGCTCAGAGTTGTCCAATGAGTTTGCAAGAGGGATCTCAATGTAGGTCTTATCAGTCTGAATCTGTCAGTCTAACTACTATGCTGTGATGGTTTGCCTTTCTGAACTTTTCTAAATACATGCAGAAAAATATCACATCAAAACAGCCAAAGATAGGGGCTATCTTTATGTCCCATATCACACCAATCTTACCTGCTCTATATCATTTTCTAACATTCAAAAATACCTGTCATACAGAAAGGATGTTGAAAGACAGAAATTTTCCAAGGGATATTTTTGAGCTGAAACCAGGACATGTTTACAATGAAGCACAAACTGGTTTATGGAGGACTGTAGGGCTAAAGAGGAGTGTTACACTCCCTATTTATAAACTTAGGCAAATAAGGAGCAAAGGGTTTCATTGAATCAGGTACTAGTGAGGCAATTACTATGAAGTAATGGGGAAAGACTACAAAGTTCTGAAAAAAACCAAAGGCAATATTTTATAAATACAGTAGTTTCAACATTCTGTAAAAAGTTCCCCCCGCCCCAAAGGGAGTTTCTTTTACTTTTCTAGCTCTCTGCTTGCTCCTCAGAATATTTTTTTCAGCTTATTATCAATTTTTGGTCTTTTAAATTGGGTCTCCAACCTTGGCAACATTAAGACTTGTGGACTTCAATTCCCAGAATTCACCAAGGACCCCAAGGTGCACTTAGGAAAGTACTGTCCCATCAAAGACCAAACATGAAAAATCCAAATTCAGCCAGAATAGCCACAATCACTGAATCTTGGTAAGACTAAGCCTGAGTTTGTATCTCCCTATCCAGACCTGAACAACATCCATATATTGGATCAGGGCACTGAGAGCATCACTTGGGCAGTCTGGGGTCCAGATGTACAATTGAACTTGAAGTACTGAAACCAGGCCCCAAACCAATGGTGAACTCACTGAACAATTTCATATAGATATTGAACAGGAGGGCAAGAGCATTAAAGTCTGGATGTACTGTGCAATTATTGCACACTAAGTGTGATTCTGTTTAAATTATGAAGTGCCTAGACTAAATCAATAAAGTTCAGAACTCTTTAACTGCAAAGCAATCTGCTTGTTCAAACTATAGCACCATCAAGACTAGAAGAGAAGCAACAACAAAAACAGAAAATGAGGAGAGCCAACCAAGAAAGAGAGGATGTGGGAACCAAAAATACAGAAAGAGAAAAAAAATGAGAGAACAAAGAGGACATCAGAAAAAATAAATGGCCTGGGAGTTAAAACAAGGAAAGATATAGAAAGACCTTAGGGCAAGAGGCTGTGGATTATATTCTTATCTGTGTTTTAGCTGGATCCCACTCTGTAAAAAAAGCATGCACCTTCTTTCAGGTCATACTTCATACTTCATTTCTGGAGTGAGATCATACTGCAAAGTTACATGTAGACCTGGGGTTATGGATTATCTACTTGGCAGAGATGTACAAAGAAAAGGCCATCCTTGCAGCTTCCTGCAGCCTATGCAGATATGCATCTAATCTTGCAACCCTCCTAACAAACCTCTGAGCTCCTGAAATATATTTTCGGAGGCAGAAGTACAGAAAGCTTTCCTTTCTGTATGGCTCATGCCCATGCTTCAACTAGTTCTTTTCTGGCTCACTTTGCTCTGTTCACCTACCCTCTGCCTCCTTTGAAATCCTGACTAGCCTCCCCATTCAAGACTTGACAAGTGGCTGGAAATTATTCAGTCTGCCTTTGTTCTCTGTGGTTTCTATTTTAGTTCCTTTGAACCTTACATAAATGTTAAGTTGCAGTCTTCATCATTATGATATGCACTATGATGTCCAGAATGGCTATTCAATAATTCAGGAATTGTAGTCCTAATGCATTTGGAGGATACTAGATGAGAAAAGTCTGGATTATAATATTTTGAAGGCTGGTTTTTCTGAACCTTGGACAGAAGCAGCAACTGCCCTGTTCTTACTCACGTTTATACTTGTTAAAACTTTTCTTGATTTTATAAATGAATAAAAAAGATAGTCAGTTCTACAGACATTTTCTGATATATTTCTGCAGATGAGAACTACTCTCAAAATTATGATGGAACAGTTCACACAATTTCTCAGACCTTACCTTTGCTCCATCATCAAATACTTCCTGCCAGATTATGGATTTCTTGTTAAGAAAAGTCACTATGTCCAGCATTCTAGGTGCAAAACAGAACACTCATGTATTTGACACACATTCAATTGTATGTTCCCCTCTCAAACAGCAAATTCAGCCAAGAACCGACCATCCAGCAACTTACAATAACTGGATATAAATATAGCCTGTAAAATTACTTTTGAACTTTTCAAATATTTATGGACACTTAACTTAAGGTAATAACCAAGATGGGATTTAGATTATGAGCTAAAAGAAAATGAAGTATAGTCTGGTATATTTGCAAATAAACACTATTCCTGTGTGGTTGTTTTAATGTTGCTATATCCTTCTGAGTATGACAAAGTGACCTTTTCTCATTTAGGTTTTATTGAGGGCTCTTCCTGGTAAAAGATTATTAAGTGCTAAAAAGTACTGCTTTTCTGCTGCAAATTTTGAATGAAATTGACATATTATATTAAGATTTTATATTTTAAGAAGCAGCTGGTGTGGTGTAGTGTTTAAGGCACTAGGCTAGAAACCTAGTGGCATGAGTTCTAGTCCCACTTTGGGCACAAAGTCAGCTCAGTGATCTTGGGACAATCCCTTTCTCTCAGCCCTAGGAAGGAGGTAATGGCAAACCACGTCTGAAAAACCTTGCTAAAAAAAACCTGCAGGGACTTATCTAGGCAGTGTCTGAGAATCAAACATGTCTGAACAGAAGATTTTTTTTTAATAAATATATTTGGCAATGTGGCGACAGTTAGCTAATCTTGGCTGTTTTTCATAGAGTTAAATAGTGTTTGAATTACTGTATTATTTGGGAGGGAATTACTTGTATGCCAGATCTTTAGTAATCCAACTCTGGGAATTTGAAAAAAAAATAGAAGAAGGCAATGGCAAGAAGGTTACTTTTCCATCATTGTCAAAAAAAAGATATGAATGTGAACGTTACTAGGAACTGAGCTTGATTTGCTACTTAACATGTTTTAAATATGTGCATCTCATTATGTTTTATCCTCACAGCGAAAAAATAAACTGAGTTGAAAGAGATATCCCCTCTCTGCTCCATCATTTTAAAGCAGACATTGTTCCTTCCTTCCTTCTTTTTTTTCTGCTTCAGTTTCAAACCTACTGCCCCAAAGTCCCAATGGCTTCCCCTTTAAAATTATATGCTCTCAGAACAAATGCCATGTGCTTCCAATGGTTACTTTAACTAATCTAGTTTTCCACTATTCTAGATGTAATTTTAACTATTATGTTTTAGGTGCCTGAAATGGAAGATGAGATTGTTGCAACAAAGCTTACTTTTAAACTTTAATTTAAGTTACATTGATTGGAAATACATTTTTTTCTGATACCTAGTCAAGTTTGTAATCTCTCCTAGATAGTTTCATGTTTATGGTAGAAAACTTGCCTGTTTGATTTTCCCTCTCAAATTAATCATATGAAACTTTCATTGTTTTTAACTGCCAAAAAAAGAGCATGAAATCTGAGATGAACTGGGTCAATTGTGGATAAGTTGGTGTGAGTGTAACCTTTTCTTCCCATCCACTTTCATTCAGGAACATTTAATTCTAAAGGACAGTATGTGCTGTTGATTGAGTCTCCTATTTCAAAAGAAAACCTCAGTACTCCTCTCCCAGTTCCAAAGTAAAAAGCATGTTTAAAAATTCAATTTTGTTAGAAAAAGGGTGTATTTTAAAAAGCCAAAACCAAGAAAGGATATGGCAAGAATGAGTGATATAAAAAAAACCATTCATTATTTCAGATGACTTCTATTTGTTTCAATAGCACACTTTCCTTTTATCATCTTTTAAAACAAACCAAAGACAAACCATTTGTGTAACTATTCCAATCTGTCAGCTCTTCAAGTTATACCAGGCCAGGAAGCAAACACTCCAAGAACTACTAGAACTCAATTTGCTGAAATAGGCTATAAGAACGGAAACTTGAAAACCTGAGAATGGTTTCTCTTCTCTTGCCTCTCTCTTATACCAAAGAGTGTTAAGGCAGGGTGACTTTAAGTTTCTTTCTGTCTTGTTTTCCCAGGCTGAGCTCATGTTCTTTGGTAATGATTTCCACATATCTTCTCCAAGGCCATATTTATGCTCCTCTACACAATCCTGCTCTTAAATGATTTTTTTTTTGGGTGGTGATAAAATATGAGGAAAATCATGAGGTAAATGGCATCACCTGAATTGAGCTTAGCTATTCTATAGCACATGGCTGGTTTGAAAACTCTCCTAATCTACCTATTGAATTTTCTAGTCAGAAGAAGCAACTGTTGAGATCGCAAAACACAGCATCTTTAGAAGAAACTATGAACTAGGGCAGTGGTGGCAAACCTATGGCATGGGTGCCAGAGGCGGCACTCAGAGCCCTCTCTGTGGGCATGTGCACCGTCGCCCCAGTCCTAGGCCTTCAGCTGGGTTTTATAAAACCTTTTCGCTTTAGGCCTCCGCCGCCGTGTGCAAAAAAAAAAAAAAAAAGGTTCAATCAATCAGTCAATTTCAACTTCTTGCAGGAAAAAAAAAGATCTTGCAAAGTTGGAATTGATTGATTGAACTTTTTAGTCCCACCCAGTCTGCTGTTACCACCGCAGCCATGCCCAGCCAATGGGCCACACCCACCTGGCACCCGACGATGCATAAGTCGGTTTTGGGTTGCAGTTTGGGCACCCGGTCTCTAAAAGGTTTGCCATCACTGAACTAGGGTCTACAACTATACTGGGTTAATGAATAAGGCAGATTTTGCCTCAAAACTTCTGAAAATACCCAATTATTTAATTAATTCAAATGCACTAGATATAGAACTGAGCCAAATGTTCTACTCTATCTTCTTTGTCTTATGCAAACTCCAACCCCATCTTCTCCATCTTTTCCAGGATAGAAAATGGACAACAAAAAAGCAAGGAGAATAAAAAATAAATAAAGTTCCAGGCCACAGCCAATAATGTAAGGGGCAATCACAGATCATGCTGCTAATATTAGGTAGGAAAACTGCTGGTTTTCAACAGCGTGTTTTTCTCTTTTTCTAAGTTACAAAAGGTACCCTTTCAGGCTCTCAAAATGTCACACTCTAGTGACATTGTTATGTCCACTCTAGTGACATTGTTATGTCATTCATTCCAATCCCTACAGTCCTCAGCTGCAAGAAGCCAGCCTGTCACTGGCCTTTAGGAAGTTTTGCTAGCAGCAAAAACCGAAAGCAGCTAGTGCCGAAACCGCACCCACCCCATTGCCAGCAATAGAAAAAAAGTTGCGATACATCGCGACACGTCACATGACGTTGAGAGTTTGACACCCCTGATTTAGGGGATTAAAGCAAGCAATAAAAGTAGTTGCAAATACATGAAGTAATCTTTCTGAAAAAGAAACAGACTCACTTTTCAATATAATAGGATTCCAGTTTAGAATACCAGAACCCAAATCCTTTCTTTTTCATGAACTCAGTTACATCAGGATTGGAATTCCTAAGAAAGAAAAACAATAGCAACAAATTACATTTCTTATAATATAGTACTAAAGTAGTAATAGAATAGAATAGATTTTGCACTCTTATGTTTCTTTTTAATCACACATGAGTGGGGATCTAAACAAGATAATGCTAATATGAAGAATGCCTTCTCTGATTTGTGATAATAAGCTAGCTTGGGCCACTGTTTAGTAAGAATAAAGCATTTGCAAGTCCCATTAAATTTTTGGCATGGAATCTTAAGATCAGGATATTCAGTGCATAAGCAATTGTCCTGTACAATACAATAATCATATTATTGTAAGTTTCTTTTTATTTTCCAAAAGAGTCCAGTTTGTTTTTCAATTGAATTATATAGCTTATATGTTATACTAAAAGTGTAAAATAGTCTGAAGTTATTTATCTTGGTCTGATTTTTTTTACATCTCAAAAATCTGGCATTTCAACGAGTATGTAGACTTTCCATATCACATATATTTTGGAAATGTAAAGTTGTACATTTTATTAGGAGAAATACTTTGAAATATTCTGTATTCAGGAAAAGATCTCCACTTCAATAAAGCCACTGCCTCTTTCTAGGATCATATGGCTGCAGTTGAAGCCTTCCTTCAACGGCTCTGTAATCCTGGATATTGACAGGGCTACATTAATAAGATGCAGATAGATGCTGCATTTATAGTACTGGACTTTCTAAAATATCTCTTCCTAATCAAGTCTTGCTAATTGTATAATGCTAATATCTTTTTAGTTTTGGTGTTACACCATACCAACAACTGAAGTCCACTTCATCTCCTCCTAAGTGGATATAATCATCGGGAAATACAGTGCCAACTTCTTCAAATAATTTCATCATAAAATCATAAGTTGCATTCAAAATGGGGTTTATAGGTCCATAAGAGCCACTTGGATGTTTTCCACTGTAGCAAGGTGTGAGGATATCTTTTCCCCAGTATATAAAACAAAGACAAAAATAAAACAAAAGATGTATGCTATTTTATTCTATATGAACTTGCATTTATTACATTGATTTTAAAAGTGTTTCCGAGAACTTAAATACGTTTTTCTTTGTAATGGCCCAGAACATAATCCTTTCAAATGGAATATGACTACTGGCTAGGTATCAGATTTAGAAAATAATGACTCATAAAACCTTTGTATTCACATGATATGATTTAGCTATTTATTCAGTACTTTTGTCCTGAATTCAATTTGTTTCCATTTTTTGAATCTCTTAATGATAATCACTGACATTGGCAGAAACATGTACCTTATTAATCCTCTAGAATGGGTAATCTTTTGTTGGCTGGATGGTTGTAATAGGGCAAAGGCAACAGTAAATCAGGGTACAGATTTATCTAGAGGTACTTATACCAACAAGGCTGGATGTTTAATGTTCTTATTGGGTAAGGGGGAATGATTAGGAATATTTATTTTTAAAACTATGTTAATTTTATTTAATGGCTCATGCTACAGTTTATGTGTGTTCTTTCTTCAAAATGACAGGGAAGCAATACATGCTAACAGTTTTCAGAAATGATCAGAGAGTCTTGAATGGGGTTCCCTGCCAGGACCACAGGTCAACTATCCTGATCTACCTTAATACTGCAGTGCCAAATCCAGTCTAAACATCTGGCTGACTGTGCAATCATAATTTATTAAATCTGTATGCTGCCCGAATCTCAATTACAATAAAATCAATAAAACATAGGAGATAAATAAAAGCAGTTGAAACCCTACCTATTCTTTTTATTAGAAGATATTTAAAATCTGAACACAACTAAATTATAGTCAGGCAAGACTTGAATTATGTAACAACTTAAATTAAATTTGAATAATATTTCATAATAAAGTTGTATCTGCATTTAGCTACTAATCTTCCTTTTTTCTTTTTTGATTCCTATTGTAAGCATAGAGTATTTTCAGTTTGCCTTTTAGAATAATACACATTTTACCTTTTCTCCAAGACTGAGTATGTCCTGGCATATCAAATTCTGGAATAACTCTAATCCCTCGTAAGCGAGCATATTCTATGACATTATGAACATCAGTGGGAGTATAAACATGGTTGGGAGTATAAGCACCCTGTGGAAATAAACAAGAGGTTGCATTTTTCCCCCAATACTCCAGGAAAATGTCAACAAGTGAGAAGAGTGGTTAAATCTAGGAGCAACATGATATTACAACAGTGAAGCACTAGGATATAATCCAGATACAAGTTATTTTTTGAATGAAATTACCGTAAGCACAAACCATTTGTACCTTTTACTGATAATCAGTAACTGGAGTAATACTAAGACAAAGTGACCTATCCAAGGTCATCTTCTCTGAAATCCTAGGAGAAATTAATCTTGCCTTCCTATGTATTATTTTTCTGAGTGACTATGCATTTATTGAGGAGCTAGCAAATGACTTTTATGGATAAAAAGCTGAACATGGTTGCAGTATCTCTGAAGATCTAGCCCGTGAAACTTGAGGTTGGTAATTGAAAAAGACAAGAAGATGCCTTTGTGTTATTTTTTTATGCTTGATAGGACATCATTGTGTCAATAGGAATAAATATGCTGCTCTGTCATTGACATAACCCATGTGAAATAAAAAACTGTTACAACCAAAGGCCAGCAAACTGTTACAACCAAAGGCCAACAAACAAGCACAAGCAAACAAATACAAAAAGAAAGACAAGCAATAAATATAGGAGTAATTGAATCTTCAGAAAGCATCATATGCCAATTCACAGAATTTGGTGACATTGTAAGTCACCCAGAAGTCCTTATCGGCTAATTGCTAATAGGAACACTGAACACTACATAGTAATCTTTTGACTGCCTTGGCATTATTACTAAAAAGAAGAAATTAAATGTTGGCTTAAGGCCAAATAAAATCTACAGTGCAAAATCACATTGTAATAAGGAACCAGGTGGTAGGTTATAGGAGTTTTGTGATATCTGTCTTAGCAGGGCACAGAGAAGAACACTGCAACAACAATTAGACATATCACTCAACAAACATATCTTCAACAAACATTTCATTCCGGGTTCTCTCTCAAACAGTCAATGAGTATGCCGAACCAATAAATATGTGCAATATTCAGTGAACTATGTTTTTTTTCCTTCCAAATTAATATGTTCCTCTAGTGAGGAATGCTCCATCTTCTGTCTTGCCAAGTTTAACACTTCTCCCCCACACAGACATCTGTGGTTAAGTGGGGGAGAGAAAAAGATCCCCCCCATATTTACTTAGGAGTCAAACAATTCTTCTTCTTGTTCAGACACAGATGAGTTTTGGCAACACAAGGCTTGAATTAAGGTAATATATAAAATTGTACAGATAATTCTCATTGAACAACCACTTGTTCAGCAACAGTTCAAAGTTATGACAGTGTTAAATGAGAGGGATTTATGATCGGTCCTGGTAGCTGTAGTATTCTTGTGATCATGAGATCATGATTTAGGTGCTTGACAACTAGCTCACAATTATGATGATCACAAATGTCTCATGGTGACATGATCACCATTTGTGACCTTCACAGCCAGCTTCTGACAAGCAAAGTCAATGGGCAAGTTGGAAGAGGATGCAAATGGCAATCATGTACCTGCCAGGCACTGCCACCATGCAGGATTTGGGATTGCTGCAACTGCTATTGTAAATTGTTGTGGTCAAGTGACATTGTGCTTAATGATCATGTAGTGATGGAGTTGCTGATCTCAATTGCCATTGTTAACTCATTACATTTTATTATTGTTTTTCACTGAAAGCTTAGTGGATAGTACAAATATTCAAAATTGTGTACCTGAACTAAGAAAGTTTAACTGTGCTGACTGCAATGGTTTTATATTATTCTTTAGCTGTATCTTAGTTTTAGGATGTTTTATATTATTTGATGCTGGTCAAGCATCAAAATAATGTAATTTCATTTCCCTTCAATAAATTACAAATCTTCTACTCTGTTGCAGCATTACCCTGAATTACTATTTCAGATTTTACAGGTTGAAAGTGTCCAATATGTTGGTCCATCATTCCCAGTCAATATGGTGGCCCTAATATATCTGAAGTATGTATGAAATAGGTCTCTGAATTCTATTTTTTAAATACTTTCTACAAGATTTCATATGTTCTTACTTACCTGGGCACTCAATTCTGGAAAAGTAGTACTTTCATAAGGAAAGGAAGGGTCATCTACAATGTGCCAGTGCAGGACGTTGAACTTGTTAAAGGCCATGGCATCCTGTGATATGAAAGACAAGATGATGTTTTAGTGACGCGTGCTATATTCAAAAATTAATTTATATATGTGGGAATTTAAAATCTGATTTCTACCATGCCCTCAATGTAAACAATCTCATGATTGCTTCTATAACTACTGAATTATTTCTAGCCCTGAGAGAACTCAATGGAGAAAAGCTTTACATACAGATACTTATAGTATCAAGGTTCCGATAGACAAGACCAAATAAATCAGAACTCCGAGGTTTGAGCTTTCCTCAAAGAACATGTTTATTGGTTACATAGTATTGGCATGGTTAAGAGTGAAACCAAGTCTGAAATTCCCTTCAAAGAGAGACAATATTACAAAGTTGAACTTTCCACCCCAATGCCATGCAATCAGCTCTGTTCCCCAATAGAACAGTTTGGTGGGATTTCTAACCAAATGTTCACCACCATCCCATATAACACGGGACAGTAAAATGTTTAGACTACTAGAAATCCTCCACACACCCTCCCATTCTTGTGGCAAGCTAGAATGAGCAAAATGGCTGCAGTCAGGTTCGTTGCCAGACATATGTTCGTTGCCAGACATATGAACCCAGACAGGGTTGCCAGACATATGAACACAGAAGGACAATCTTGGCACAAGAGAAGCGAGCACTCCGTAAAGCCAGAGCTGCAAATGCTGAAGCAATAGTGTCCACATTTCTCTGTTCAGTATGTGGCAGAACATTCAGTGCTAACATCGGTCTCATCAGCCATCTACGGACACACCGATGATGGCCCATAATCCATAAGATGTCAAGGTCTTCATCGAAATCGATGGACGAACAACAGAGTTGACATATAGATGTTTACAAGATATTTAGTTTTACATAACTTATTTCAATACACAGTTACAGAACCCAAATATAATGAATAAATAAGATAGCTGCCAAAGCAGGTATTTATCACAGAGCTTTCCACATGTTGCTGAAATGTATAGACATATATTAACTACGTAGATGTCTTTACAGTGTAAAATTCAGGCCTTAAATGTGTTCCTCAAAACTACATGAGTTCTTGTCTGTATGTTGTGGGTCCCATTGATTAGGGATTGGCATCTGGTGGGACCATGAAAAAGGGTCTTCTCAGTAGTGGTCCCTTCTTAATGAAAATAATTTCCACTGAGGTACAGTTAGCCCCCAACCTGCTGCTTTATCATAAGGCCCTAAAAAGTGGTTTTGTCAGCAGGTTTGGGGACCATGAATGGAAACTGACCCAATTAAATGGTTAATGGGAAGAGGTAATTTAGGCCATCAGGTTCTCCCTGCTCAGTGCAGAAATCTAAATTAATATATTCTTGACAGGTAGCTGTCTAGATTACACTTAAATGTACACAAGAGGAGCTCACCATTTTCCTTGGTAATTAGGCCTACTGATTCTTATCTTTATGACATTCCTCCTAAAAGTCTAAAGAACCTGCCTTCTGTAACTTAACACTTTCTGCATCCTGAACTCTGATTGAAAGAGAACAGAACTTCTGCTATTTCCCCACCCCATTCCCCTTTTCTCATAGGAAGTTTCTTGTGTTTTATTCTTCTGCCAAATCCGTTCCAGTATGGAGCCAACTGTTTCATGCCATGGCCTCATTTCACTGGCCTTTTTTCTTTGCTAAAATCCAATAGCCATTCACTCTTCAGTTTTCTAGGTCATCCTTTCACTGAATGAAAACACGTCTATGGATCTTGGATTTTGCCTTAGGACCATTATGTGCAAAATGGTTTTACTGATACATCTTGTTCATGTTACCCAGAATTTTAGACTTCATTATTAGTATTCTAAAAGGGTGACATTAGCATTTTTAACATGGAAGTTGAAGCCTCTTCTCTAACTTTAAGAAAGCATGTTTTTCTCTTCTGGCCAAGTCCATTTCATTTGGTCTGTGAGAACTTGCTTTTTCAGTAACTATACCATAGAACAGTGATGGCGAACCTTTTAGAGACCGAGTGCCCAAAAACTGGCCCCGCCAGTTGGAAAGTCTCAGCTGCCCCAGCCTGACCCAGCAGAGCGCCACAAAGCTGCCGTGCTGTGGGAAGCCTCAGCCACCACAGCCCATCCCTGCATAATAGTGCAGCATGTCTCAGCCCAGGCGCTCTGCACTCCATAGGCTCTGCCATGCCCTGCTGACCTTTACCACTTTCCTCCTGCTGTTGGTGAGGCACACCCAGCCTGGCCCTACTGTAAGCGAGGAAGCTGTTGGCCATGCTAGGACTTTTTCCCGAGTCCACTTATGTGCCCCATTATCATGATCCTTTGGAAAATTTGTGAGGTTTTCTGAAGCATCATGAGAAAGGGGCATCTGCCATTCTCTAAATAATGCATATGTTCCCACAAGACCTGGGGAAGACCTAGGAAGCTTTCTGAAGGCTCTCTGGAGCACTGCGAGAATGGGGCAGAATACATGGAAAGATGTGCCCGATTTGAAGAATTGAGGAGTTCACCAGTCACAGGTTCACCTGGGCTGCCAAGTGCCTAAAGTTTGATCACATGATCACAGGGGTGCTGCAACAGCTGTAACTTCATTCAGTGCTGTCGTAACTTTGAATGGCCACTGAACAAATGGTCATAAATTGAAGACTACATGTCCTTAAGTTTTTCTAAAATTATAAGCTGCACTAAATGCCCTGTGGGAAGGTAGGCAAGATATAAGTTGAATAAGGAATGGCAGTGAGAACAACAGTAAATACTATAATGGAATTTTAAAGTAAAAACTCACCCGCAATATGCAGAGATTAATACACATATCTTATTTATCTACAAGCATTTGTTTTAAATGCCTACTAGAGCCTTCTCAACTATAGCTTTATATACCAAGCTGACTCAGACGTATATACCTGGATCACTTACCAAATTAGTTAGAATAACTTTCAGTGGTAGGAAATGTCGTGATGTATCAAGCAAGATTCCTCGATATGCAAATCTTGGAAAGTCACTTATGTAAGACTCATTAACAAAATACTGTTGAAACAAACAAAAGAGCCATGTCCATGCAAAGAATATAACAGATAATCAAATTTGACCTTTGTGGTAAGATACATTTACTTCAGGTGTTAAACGTGATTTCCTAGCATATAAAAGGTACCAAATAGATTGCAATGCATTTTACTCATAGACTTCAAAAATTATGTATTTATATAAATAAAGTTACTGCTCTTCCTACTGTTTGGAAAGGTTATTCTTTATTACCTGCAAACTAATTAATAAATTAATATATATGTTATATTCAAATATAAACACTGTTTAGTGTAAACATCATCATAACTGTCACTGCCTATGAAATGGGGAGAGTTGTCCAAACAACCAGCCAAATATAGGACTCCCAGTTTAGTCCTACCAGAGCAAAAGCAATAAATAAAACACCAATGAAGGAGAATATTTGTAACTCAAGGTTGAAATGATATATTATAGATAAATAAATAAAAAATAAGTTAATAAACAGTTAATAGAGTTTCAGCAAACTCTATTAGTTCTCTGTTAGCTCATAAGAAGCTAGTGCAGATTCTGCAGTATTGTTTTATTGTATTAAAATATTTCTCTTAATAAATAAATGTATGTTATAATATTACCTCTCCAAATAACCTCAAATCATAGAACACCAACATCTGGAAGTGCTAATGCCAAACCTGAAGAAAATAATGTATTATCTGGAATACTCACACTTCCACAATCATCCTCATATAATAACTGGCTGAAAGTTTCCAGACCTGGAAAGAGCGAAAGAGAGACATGGAACTTTAATTCCGAACTGGCAAAGAAATATTGTTTTGAAGCAATTATCACTTCAGATATTCCAAAGAGGTTTAAATGAACAATGGGTCTTGTTCCTAAATTTCTAAATTTCTTTTAAAGAGGGAAAATGGAAAGACATAGAGTTCAATGGGACTTATTTGTGGCACAAACTGTATCTTACTTGCAGAGGACCCCTTCTTTTGAAAAAATTGAGAAATGAGAGAGGAAGAAGCACAAATCACTTTTATTTTCTGTCTCATCTTTTCCTCTGAATATCTGCAGTAACAGCAAAGCCAACCCAGTACTGGATGGGCTATTAATGTTTTGAAATCTAATTTAGATTTGCATGTTTCCAAATTCATTACAGTATGGAGCCCATCACAGATGAATTACAATAGTCTATACTCAGCTTTTAACATGATCCATATTAAAAAAAAATCAGCTCACTGTTTGGGAGAAAAGTCAATATAATAAAAGTTTAAAGTAATATAAGAGTTGGGACTATATGCAAAACTGGAATTTGGGTCACCTAATAAAGTTAATTTACAATAGATTTAGGAAAGATAAATGTTTTTTTTTTAATGCAATGCACAGTTTGCAAAGCCATTGCCACAGACTATGCTGACACTGTCAATAGATGGTTTTCAAAACAGAGTAAACATTTATAAGGGCATAGATTTATATCAGTATTAACCATGATTGCTAATGCAGGAAGATGATTTTTCGAAGTGATGCTTGGACCATCATAATAATCATTATGATAATTAATCATTATACTTCATTAAATATAATAATAATAATAACAACAACAACAACAACAACATGCTGGGTGAATAGGAAATAGTTTCATCCTCTATTACTTTGAGACTCACCTCTTAAGACTCCCCAAACTTTTTCAGCCTTCAGCACAGACGTGGGCTTTGATACTTGGAGATGATCTTAAAAGGGAAAAATATTTAACATGGAATTATTACTCAGTAAAACAAATAATTAAACAACCACTTACAAAATTAGCACTTTGTTGCACGCTGACTGCTTATATGTGGAAACGAAACGTGGAAGCAGTTGTTCTATAGGTCTAATGAAAGGAAACTAAGCCCATACAAGGCAGGTCACTTTCCCACAACAAGCAGCCTCTAAGGCAGTGGTTCTCAACCTTTTTAATGCCGCGACCCCAACCGGTCGTAAGTCGAGGACTAAACTGGTCGTAAGTCGAGGACTAAACCGGTCGTAAGTCGAGGACTAAACCGGTCGTAAGTTGAGGACTAAGCCAGTCGTAAGTCGAGGACTAAACCGGTCGTAAGTCGAGGACTACCCAACCGGTCGTAAGTCGAGGACTTTCCCTGCCCGGGAGCGCCGCGCATGCGTGGTTCCGCCCCCTACGCCGGCCGAGGCGTAGCTGGCAAGCGGCAGAGACGGAGCAGGCCGACCCCCAGCTGGCCCAGCCCAAGGGAGGTAAGGCACCCGCCGGAAAAGGGGGAAAAATGGCGGAAAAAAGAAATGGCGGACAAAAAAAATGGCAGACAGCCTTGCATGAAATGGTCGATTGACCCCAAATGGGGTCCTGACCCACAGGTTGAGAATCACTGCTCTAAGGAATAGCAATTTCTTGATATCAGGTATATGTTACTTGTTATTTCCCAAAGTGAATGAAGTTGCTCAGGAAACAGATTTGTGAACCTGATTCACCCCTCATTTGTTTTTGCAGTGGAACCAGGGAAATCAACAAACATTTCTAAGAAGCTCACAGTACTGTACATGGCTACAATAGATGGGATGGCTCCATGGATGGGATCAATAGAACTCTAATGCCTTTCATATATACTAAGGTTTCTAGCTAAAGTGCAAAGCCCAGGCACAAAGAGAAATGTGTGCAGTATTTCCCTATTTATGTCATTTGCAGATACATTGCTCTGAAAAGGAACTGAAATTTCCTCCAGCTTAGAAAATGTTCAGGGCCATTCATTCATAGATACCCACATCCCTGAATAGATTAGGAAAAAAAAAACAATGTTAACAGGATGACAATCAAGCTGCATTCCTTCTACTGAAATTCAGAATCCTTATAAATTCAGGATTACATTATCCTCACTTCACAGGGAAACTTTAATATTTTATTCAAAATAAAGCCTTTAATGAGACGGAAACAATTCCAAAATCAGTGCACTGACTCCTGAGCATGTGGAATACTAATGAATTGTATGGGGAAGGAGATAAAAAAAGATTCAGAATGAGGAAATGAATAACGTATCTTTGAGAAGGAGCCATCTAATAGAATACTGAATTTTATTGCCAGTCCCTTTTGCGTTCATCAAATATTTCAAGTATCAAAATATATACATCTAATTTGTGTAATGATATGCTTCATCTCCATCCATTTTTGTAACGAGATAAGCTATGAGTAATGTGTTGTGAAAATAACCTTGGGAGTCAGCAAGAAGAGCCACAGCCTAGTTAGCGGTCAGACAAAAGATGTCCGGCTACAAGGAATGGGAATGTGGAAAATGTCTCAGAAGGGATCCTCCCTAATTCTCTGGAAAGTAAAGGCAGAAGTGCTTTCAGACATGCAAGATTCTGTTATTGTAACCTAGTGAAGCTCATGATTTTGGTTTCTTATCAGAACTACCTCAAGGGGCTGACACTATATAACTGTATCATAAATACATATATTAGTCACAATGAGTCTTATTAAAGAAATTTTGACCTGCAATATTGTAATATTTTATTCAATTACTCACAGATAAAATTATTAGATAAGAAAGGGGTTATTACAGATGATTTAAAATATCGTCCAATAACATACCCATAAGATGCAAGAAAATAAGGAAGACAGAAGACAGGCACAATTTTGTACACATTTATATTTCAAATACTCACAGGCTTCATCTGATGTAATACTAGGGAATTTATCACATTCAGAATCCTTTGAAGTGATGATCACCTGAAGAAAGGACAATTCTGTTTCACATAGGGGTTTTTTCTCATTTTGATTCTGCCATTTGGGATAACCAAACATATATTCATAATACCTGTAAGTAAATTCAATGGCACAGAAAAAATGTTATTCAAAATTTGCTTTCTAGCAAGATTGTCAGAAACCAAAGAAACCCAAATCTAATAATTAAAAAAGACAAGCTACTGTTATTTTTTCATAATAGAAAGACAATATAGTGCTAGTAATTTGGGTTATTTTAACAAGTTTTCAAGTTATTTCTGGTCAGAAATAATTTCCTTGAACATTGATTCTCAAAGCAATATGTGAATCAACAATGATTTCATCACATTGAACCATGGCTTGTTCTAACTATAATGACTGAATTCAAACATTGAATTAAACTGAAAGTCAACAAGACAAGAAATAGGTTAGCATAACTGTATAACTCCCAATTACTGAAACAGAACTGTTAAGTAGATCTGAACACACCAATTCTGTGTTAGTGTGGATTTTGAAATTCAGCAAAATTTGATTATTTTTAAGATCCTCTCCTTTTATCACTCAACACCTACCCACAATTTCCAGCCAACATGGGAACTAGTTGCAGCAACAGCCTTTATGTTGATAATTCATAATATTGTAACATTACTCACAAATGATGTGATTTCTGTAATCTGGTCACCTTATGACATTAATATCTCATTTGTGCGATTATTTATTAAATTTACGTGCCACCTGACTCCCAGTGACTCTGAATAGTTATTGTGTTTATGATGTTACTTGTTTGCAACTGCAGATACTTTATGTTGCCAATGGTAAATTCTGAATGTACCAACTTGGGAAAGATTGTTCTAAGTTGAAAAGAAGTTGTCTCCGAGATCATTTCAATGTAATTATCCAACCTATAATGGAAGGGAGCATTAACCATGCATTTCCTGCTATCTGTTGCCTCACTGAAGTATGCTGAGAATCTCCACCATCAATATTTAAAATTAATCTGTAAAAATGCATATTTTTATGCACTTGGATGCTAGAGGTTATGTAATAGTCAATGCATTCTCTTATTGGTAATAGACCTACAACTATCCCAAGTTAGTATCAGACAGACAACAATCACGCACTTTTAAAAATAATGAAAACAGAGGCTTCCAGTGTGAGTCATGGCTGATTAAATAATGAACAAAGACCGCTGTGTAGAATAAAAGACCAGTTAGTAAACGACCCTACGTCTTTGCATTTCTCCCAAAAGGGAGAGATTGGGAGGTCTTCCATGAATGCTGACAGGCAACTCATTGCGGGAAGACTCTAAAACACTTTTGTCTCCTATGGCTTTGAGAGCTAAGAGTCAAGGGAGATGACATCTTTGCTCCCCACGCTCAAGGTAGCCTCTTTGGCTAAGGCTTCATTAGGAGAAAAATTATCCTGCAGTTCTGCAAACATCATTCCGGAGTTCTTTCTTTATTGAAAATTTTACAATATAAATCCCCCCCTTCCCCAAACCCTCCCTTCCACTGCCCCCTCCCTCCCCCCCCACTTCCCAGAGCCAATCACAGGGTTGACAATAAAATAATCATACTCTAACCAACATTAATCAACTATTAAGATAACACATCTATGACCTCCTTTAACTCTCTTTTAGACAAATATACAGTTATTAAAAACAATAATAATATCACTTTAATAATTAAAAATAGTACTAAATAAACTATATACAACAATAGTACTCTAACATTCACTCAAAAACCAAATGATATTTTTTGGTCCCATATTTACGCTCAATATAATCTTTCTTCTATGCCAGTGGTTCTCAACCTGTGGGTCGGGACCCCATTTGGGGTCGATCGACCATTTCACGGGGGTCGCCAAGCAAGGCTGTCCGCCATTTTTTTTGTCCGCCATTTTTTTTCCCTTTTCTGGCGGGTGCCTTACCTCCCTTGGGCTGGGCCAGCTGGTGGTCGGCCTGCTCCGCCTCTGCCGCTTGCCAGCTACGCCTCGGCTGGCGCAGGGGGCGGAACCACGCATGTGCGGCGCTCCCGGGCAGGGAAAGTCTTCGACTTACGACCGGTTGGGTAGTCCTCGACTTACAACCGGTTTAGTCCTCGACTTATGACCGGTTTAGTCCTCGACTTACGACCGGTTGGGGTCACGGCATTAAAAAGGTTGAGAACCACTGCTCTAACCAACATTAATCAACTATTAAGATAACATATCTATAACCTTTAACTCTCTTTTAGACAAATATACAGTTATTAAAAACAATAATAATAACATCACTTTAATCATTAAAAATAGTACTAAATAAACTATATACAACAATAGTACTCTCAAATTCACTCAAAAACCAAATGATATTTTTGGGTCCCATATTTACGCGCAATATAATCTTTCTTCTACGCCAAGGTTACTAGGCTGATTCCCCCCCCTCCTCTTTTGCTTTCCCGCTCCTAGTATTCCGCTCTAACACGTCCAAAAGAGAAAGGAGACCACTCACTCACCTGCGGAAAGCGTCCTGCAACAACGAGCAAGTCGGACCCGCGGAGGATCCCGGCCCGTGGACAATCTGGAACTGATTGGGCGCCAGGCGGAACCTCTTTGGGGAGACGCGGAGCGACTGCGGCAGCGGCCAAAGAGAGGCGAAAGGGGACGAGGCCGGCGTCGTCGTCCCCGTCGTCCCGGGGCTCAAGAACAGCAGCTCCTCGTGCCCCGTTTTGCCGGCCGCCGTCGCCCATCTTGGATAGCGAGGGGAAGCCGCCAGGACTCCGGAAACGGCCAGGAACAGCCCGATCAGTTCCAGGCTCCCCATCACCCGCCCGTCAACTCGGCTGCCGAGACCGACAACCGCACCCTCCGCGTCGCGGTCCCCGACCTCTCAGAGGCAGGTCCACCCGGCAGCTCCCGGCCCCGCCTCTTTCATCCCTCCCGGGATGAGGGCAAAGCTGCTGCTGCTGCCGTCGTCACCGCCCGCCCGCGAAACGCCCCTCCAGGGAAAACTCCGAGCTGCTCCACACTGGACGAAGGACCCGACTGGATCGGGCGACGGCAGAAGCGGAGCGTCCGTCTGCTTGGCCGCTCGGGCCAAGAAGAGCGGCGACCAAACAGCGCAATGCCCCCCTTCGCCCTCTCGTTGGCCGTTTGCTCTGCCTTGCGGCTCCCACTGCTTCGCTTCTCTTGGTTTTCTGCAACGTTTGGAGACCGTCAAATGCAACACAAGGAAAATAGCCGAAACAAACAGTGTAGA
>NW_015387304.1:411533-413117 GCF_001527695.2 Protobothrops mucrosquamatus | reverse complement strand
CCTCTATTGTAGGTAAAACTTTACTCTTCCAGTTTTGAGCTATCAACAAACGGGCAGCAGTTAAACAATACAACATCAAATTCGTTTCTTTTACATCCAAATTATGTGTGATACCTAGGAGAAACAACTGAGGCAAAAAAAAAATTCTTCTTTTAAAAACTTGCTGTAGATTCCACCATAATTTTATCCAGAAGGCCTTTCTCACTGCTGTTGTTGATGGTTACAGTCACCCAACTGCTCAGCTCATCAACTACTTCATGAAGCTTCATATCGCTCATCCAGGCGCAAATGTTACTATATAAAAATAATTTAAGAAATACCCCTTTAACCAATAGTACTACAAACAACAACAACAACGGATAGTCCTATTGATACTTGGGGTTGATATTGACCATTTTGGGGACTCTGGTCTAGACCTTGCACACTTTTTGCAATGGAAGTATGTCTGCAGAATTTTATAAGAGACCCAGATAAACTCTTACTCCATCTTTAAATTCACTGCTACTTTTTACCACAAATAAGCAAAACAGCTGTTGGCTTATTGGTGGGTCTGTGCATGGGTATTTCTAGTAGTCTGTACAGGAAGCATGCTAAGAAAGCAGAATTCCTACATTCAATTGCAATGTTAATCAAGATGCTGCATCCTAATAAAATGAGATTTGTTTTTCCTTACCAGCATAGGCTATCTTAATTAATGTCCATTTTAATTCTGCTTATTAAAACAAAGGCAAAAGGGCTTTTGAATTGGCATGGAGCAAGAAGTCCATTTTATAAATGTCTACCCATTCCATCATATTAATCATATTGTTTCTTTTTATGTTGATTTTATAGTACTGTACCAAGTAATATAAAATGTACATACAATAGGTTGTGCTCTATAAATAACATGCAATACTTGAATTATTTGCTTTTATTCTTGTAGTGCCATTCAGTTGACAGGACAATCTGCCCCCCAACCTGGTCCTTTATGTCATCCAAGGGGTGCCCATCATCGCTGTACATCCTGAATACCATAGCTAACGGGTTTCTAATTTTTATTTTATTTTCATATTGTGACTAAATAATCATCTCAATCTTCTTTACAATGTATGTTTCATAACCATAGCAGACCTATGCTTTTAATGGGTACATCACAGCAGATTATAGTAGAATATATTACAATCTTTTTAGAGTATTATCCAATTCTGCCCAGTTCTATTATTGCACACATGCCCAAATATACAGTATCATCTACCACAACACTGATATATATTGTTGGCATTCTTAATTTATAAACCTTTCCATTCCATGTAAAGAAAACTTATCAAGTCCTTCTTGGGATATTGAAAGGAGTACAGAATTAGAATGCAGGCAGTTGAGATGCTGGCACCTCCTGAGTACTACCAGTTGATTGCATTTTTGTACAGAGATATGGAATGATCTCTAAAGACACTAAAGGTTGGTTCAGAAAATAAAAATGCCAATTCCTCCTGGACAGAATGCACAAAAATGATGTTTTTAAAAAGGCAAGATACAACAGCATGCATGTATTTGTTTATTTATATTTAAATAATTTAAATGGTTGCCCATCTAAGGAATATGGAA
>NW_015387304.1:406736-410771 GCF_001527695.2 Protobothrops mucrosquamatus | reverse complement strand
GTTGATTGCATTTTTGTACAGAGATATGGAATGATCTCTAAAGACACTAAAGGTTGGTTCAGAAAATAAAAATGCCAATTCCTCCTGGACAGAATGCACAAAAATGATGTTTTTAAAAAGGCAAGATACAACAGCATGCATGTATTTGTTTATTTATATTTAAATAATTTAAATGGTTGCCCATCTAAGGAATATGGAATGTTAATGTTATGAAAAATATCGATAGGATGCAATGAAATACAGCATTGCTTCAGGTGAAAGAGTCCAAGCATTTCCATCAGAATGGTATATACAGTTTAACTTCCCTATATATCACTCTGATAAGTTCTAAATGTTTCTTCCTGCAAGACTGCTGAGCACCAGGACTTAAAAATAATGTACATTCTATAGTCATAAAAAATACTACGGTCCTTGAGTTCAACTCCCAGCAGAGGATTCTCTGTAGGAAAACTCTAACGATGTATGTATGAGAATTCCTGGTAAGCATGGAAGTTACTATGTATTCCCCTCTGGTGGTTAATATAACTAGTGTTTGTGCGGGTTTTGGTACTCTCTGAGCTTGGTTGTTTTTTTGCAGACATTTCATTTCCCAAGTAGGTAACATCATCAATGGTTTAATTAAATTTAATTAATAAATAAATGGTAGAAGGGAGTAGGGCCGTGGTGGCGAACCTATGGCACGCGTGCCACAGGTGGCACGCAGAGCCCTCTCTGTGGACACGCGCACTGTCGCCCCAGTCCTAGACCTTCAACTGGGTTTTATAAAACCTTTTCATTTTAGGCCTCTGCCGCTGTGTGCAAAAAAAAAAAAAAAGGTTCAATTAATCAATCAATTTCAACTTCTCGCAAGAAAAAAAAAGATCTCGCAAAGTTGGAGTTGATTGATTGAACTTTTTAGTCCCATCCAATCTGCCGTTACCACCGCAGCCATGCCCACCCAATTGGCCACACCCACCCAATGGGCCACACCTACCCAATGGGCCACACCCACCCAGCACCGGACAATACATACGTGGGTTTTGGGTTGCAGTTTGGGCACTCGGTCTCTAAAAGGTTCGCCATCACTGGACTAGGGTTTTCTTTCTGTTTATATACAAATGGTTAGCCCTGTCAGTGTTGGTGGGAATGTTCTTGGTGGTTCCTTGATTAAGCTGCTGTTGTGCAACACTGGGTAATGAAATGTCTACAGGAAAACAACCAAGCTCAGAAAGTACCAACTTCAAACCTGAGCTACAAAAATTCTCTTCTCTTGGTAACTAGTGTTTCTAGTTACCAATAGTGTCCCTGAAGCAAGATTAAAAACTGTTCTCTGTATATTGAATAGGTACGTTTTCTGTTCCATCCCTTCAGCCGCTTTCTTCTTTTACTTGCTGAAGTTAGCAGAACATTGCTCTGTTTCTAACAGGGAGACTGGAGAAAAGGGTAAGTTTCTAGGTTTCCTCATCCGAGGCTCGTCTGCACCAGCTGAAGCTTTGGAACACTCCTCAAGGGCAGCTCCATGCACGACATGTTACTGTAATTCACATAAGATGTGACTAAGGCATGTGTGTCTGTGGGCAGGTCGTGCCTGAAATAAGTTTAACACGATGCCGGGTTGTAATCTGGTGCAATTTCCAAAGCTATCACATTTGGAGAAGCACAGGCAAGAATCTTCTAGTTAAGCACTATTACATTTTGGCTGCAAACCCTTTTTTTAAACAAAAAAAAAAGATTGCTTCAGGAAATTTCAAATAATCCTATAAGCAAAGTCAACAGGGAAGCTTCCAGGGAAGGTTACAAGTTGCTCCTGTAACCTGTTCCCACTCCATCCACTTTCACATGTGCCTTCCTGCCTTCCGTAGCATTCATGGCACCACCTGGCTATGATCCCAAAGGGCTGCAGCAACCATTATCACATTTAGCCACATTTGTGCAGTTCTGCAGCAGCCAACTGTGTGCTCTCCCACCATCTGGAGCATCTTATCCTGCAACTGGCCAGACATGTGTTTGTGCTCATGCTTGTGTTCACACCATACCAGTCACCTATATCCACCTACCAGCCTGCTTACAACTCCCCAGAACATGCAACTTTCTGCCAATTGACTTTGCTTGTTGGAATACAGTAGGAAGTCCTGAGAAGGTTCCTACTTAATGACCCATTATCCTCACTTAACGATGGCAAAAGGGACTGCCGGGATTGCTGTCACAGGGTGATGAGATCATGTGCCATCATGTTTTATGCCCGCATCACTCAGCAATGGAAATATTAGTACCAATTACTGTAAATAGGAGTAGCTGTATTCCATCAGAACCTTAGTTGCCCGAGTATTTGGTTAACAATGATTTATATGTATTTGTAATTATTTCCTGTTGATCAAGGTTGTGCGTCATACAGTCCAGCTGCACCTATCTGGAAAACCTTGATAGAAATAAACAAATGTGCAAGATTCAGGAGGTCTGACAGACTGCAGCATTAGCCAAATCCGTGTGCATGTAATACTATCCTTCTGACAAGGTTGTCCAGATGGGTGTGGGTGGAACATGTTTACAGTAAGCGATCATCTCCAAAGTGATTTTGATGGTTTCCTGCTTAACCCCATGATAGATGTTCCCCAGAATTTACCTGGAACTGCTGTGTGAGATCCTACAGAGATGTAGGATAAAATCTCAGTATCACCAATATGCTAATAACGCCCAGGTCTTTTTCAGTGGTTCCAGGTGTGGCAATGAGATTGAGGAATCAACACCTGGCTAGCCAGTTTGATACAGTTTGTAAGATGTGGTTGTTAAACAGTTGGATATTACTGTTGAACCAAAAACGCCTATTTTTCCTAATGTGCTGTGCCACATTAACTTACGTAGGCAAAGGAGGACAGAAAACCCAGACCATGTCTGCAAGATCAGATTCCATATGCACAAAGTAGAGCCCTGACAAGATTGTGTTCTGGGCTTTTTGAACAGCCAATTTTGTCTATCCAGAGTGGGGAAAATGTGACTACAATTAACTCTAACCATACTGAAAAGATTGGGATTTAAGCACGTAATGAATTTAATTTATATTGAGTCCTTTTTAGCAGTCATACACATGATTGTGATTTATGGTTTAGTTCAATAAGAGTCTGAGCGCAAAATTATTTTATATCGACCCATTTCTAAGCAGAAGTTGGACGTGGGATTACAGGTGATGCCTTTTAAGAAGTAAGGCCTTTAAAATTGCTTAATTATTTGTGCACAATGTCACTGGAAAGCAAAATCATGAAACTGTGTATCACTTACTTGGTCCATGTTATGCGGGGGAATTCATTGGAGAAAGCAATTATGTTTGGAAGATTTAGTGGTAAAAGGAAACCAGGCTGCCAAAGAACACAATGGCTGGACACCATCAAAGCTGACACCAGCCAGAGTGTAGAAAAAGAAGCAGTGCAAGATTGGAAGACATGGAGAGACTGGCCCATAGAATCGCCAAGAGTCGGACTTGACTGAATGGATAACATTGTCGTCATCATTATGCATTCATGTTTTCATCATCTAGGAATAGCAAACTATTTCTCCTTCTGTCTTCAGTTCTCTGAGTAAAGCATCCAGGACCAATGCTTCGATTATCAAAAAGTGCCATCTAAAGGGAATTTTTATGCTAAAGATGATTTTCCTGACAGGCTTGCATTCCAAAACCACTGCAAATTTCAAAGGTTTCAATGTAATTTTAGTTAAACTGTATTGTTTACAGTGTATTCCTGAATTTATCCTATCAAAGTGATTTCTATTTGAAATGTTAGCGTTCCGTCACAACATTCTTTCTTATTGGTGTTGTGATCTGCTATGTTTTTAAAATTTCTGTTGAATACAGCTTTTAAAAAAGATGTGTTGGTATGTCCTAATCATTAAATTACTTTCAGATTTGTAATTTTGAAAAGATAACATGATAATTTATTGTTTGAATTGGGTTGTTGCCTTGATAACATTCCTATTCTGGCTGCAAAATTGGGCTTGTTAAAGGCCAACAAAATGAAGTCTGATCCAAATTTGATGTTAGATGGTTTATTTGCCCAGAGATAT
>NW_015387304.1:355984-405752 GCF_001527695.2 Protobothrops mucrosquamatus | reverse complement strand
ATTGGATATAACGTGACATTCCAGTATATACATTCTTATCAAATTATTCCACATTTTACAATCGGTTCTTCATCTCTGAATATACATCTAATTTTTATATACAGTACTTGTTCTAAAATAACATATATTTCTATCTTAACGCTAGTCTTTAATCCCAACCGTCCTCCTCGAATCTCTCCAGCAGTAAAATTTATCCCAGGTTTCGAAGTAAACTGATCCACATTTGTCTTTCAAAACCATTGTAAGCCTGTCCATTTCCGCACATTCTAATATTTTATATAGTGACTCTTCCTCTGTGGGGATTTCTTTGCTCTTCCATTTTTGCGCAAATGCAAGCCTAGCTGCAGTCAAGATGTGTAACAGCAAATAGATTGTTCTCTTATTGTATTTCTCTGTAGTTATTCCCAGCAAGAAGAGTTCCGGTTTTAACTCTAAGTCCAATATTAACATATCTCTCAACCAACTTCGTATCCTATTCCAATACTCGCGGGCCTTTTGGGCATTCCCACCACATATGGTAATATGATCCTATTGCTGATTTACATTTCCAGCATAAAGGTGAGATGTTTGAACCCATTTTGGCTAACCTTACGGGTGGGAAATGCCATCTATAGAACATCTTGTAAAGATTCTCCTTGTACGAGGTAGCTAGACTGAGTTTTCTATTTCTTTCCCACAGTTCTTGCCAGATATGCAGGTCGATATTGAAACCAAAATCCCTACTCCAAATTAACATAGTCTCCTTGACCTGTTCTTCATACATTGCCTGGTTTAATAGAAAGTGATAAATTTTTTTAATCATTTTATCCTCGTGGCCTAATAAAATTTTATCTAGTTCTGTTGGTTCTATTTTTATACCCCACTCTTTTTTTGTCTTTCCTATATCTTGCTTGTAGTTGGAGGTCTGCCCACCATTCTAATTCTATCCCAGGCATTTTCAATAATTGTGTTTCTCAGTTTGGAATGCCTTTCCCAGTGAGATATGTCTGGCATCATGTTTTTCTTAGCTTTTGATTAGTGGAAAAGTATATTTTGTTTTCTTAGGCCTTTTAACAGTAAAGCTGCTGTGCTTTAACCCTTGTTTGCTACTGCTTTGGGATATTGTTTTGTTATTTTTTTTTCATATTTTATATTTTGTGCATATTTTATATGATAGTTTAATGTATGTGATAATTGTAAATTATTGTTTTATTGCTAATTTTTATTTGAATTTTTGTAATATTTTTAAATAAACAGCTGTATACAAATATTTAAACTAGTATAATTAATTTAAATATAATTATATTAATATAATTTAGATATAGTCATGCAATTTTTCTATAAAAATAAAATAAAGATATTTGCTACTTGGTTTAAATTCTGAATATTGAGTTGCAATAAATCTGGATTTTAAATCTAAATCTTGGCAGGCACACATACACAGACACAGACACAGATATCCACATACAATTTGTTGATAGCAATATACCGTAGTTCATTTTGAAAGATGAACAAGTAATAATTAAAACTCATCTCCAGATAGAAAGGATTAGAAATATATATAGTGTATGAATGTTGCACTGAACTGAGATGTATAGGAAAAGATTTTAACAAGGTTCAGTTATAAGCCCAAGTAACCATCCTAAAACTTACTACCCTTAAATGTAGATTATTACAGGTACAAGACTTACATTTTTTCTGCATAGCAAGCAATCTGGAATTATTATCTGCAATCAATAGTCTGAATTTATAAATAATTAATATAATGTTAGTAAATTAAATGAGCGTCCTCATCATACAATAGTTAATTATTCCTTGTAGCATAAATTTATTCTTAATTTCTTCAAACTTTAATAAATTGCTCAGCCACAAGCAATAAAATATCTGGAAAACTAGATTAAATGGAAAAAACAGTACTCTGTTAGGGGTGTCTGGCATCCATACAAATGCTCTGCAATGCACATTTTTATATGCCAGATGTGATATTTCGTGTTATGCACAAAAGAGGCATGTTCACTCATACATTTTATTGCAGCTAAATTGTAAGATATATTTTAATAACTCAGAATGGAAATTGTATTGCAGTACTTTAAAGATGTCAATATGTCATAGATAAATCTTTGAAGAACGAATCTGTCTGCTAGGAGATAACTGGCAAAATTTACATTTAGGATGAGTTGACAAAGTTGAATGAAGTTTATATATTTTCATGGGCTGTTGCAGTAAAGCGAATCTCTACATACTTTGATTGTTCATGTCCAGGATAGACCCATGTTCTATTTATATTTATTGCTGTATGAAATAATTACTTCTTTATGTTTTTTTTTAGCTTTTCTCATTTTACCATCAAGATAGAAAAACTTTGCAGAAACCAGCAAAATCTCTACTTTAAAGATCTCCATAGAGTTTTCGGCATTGAAGATTTAAGACTGGACAACCATTTGTCTGAAATGGTATAGGTTTCCTGCCTGAGCAGGGGGTTGGACTAGAAGACCATTATTGTTGTTGTTGTTGTTACTATTATTGATCATCGCACACTCAACCAGATGTTGAGACTGGATTTGGCATTTTTGTCTACCTATCGAGTCCTTGCCAAGGAGCTGGGATAGGCAGATGTGGATGTTTGATGGTATTACATATATCATCGCAGGATGGAAGCAGTTCCTAGTAAGGCCGCCTTTTGCAAGAGACTGATGGCGAATTTGTCAATGCCAATGGTGTTCAAATGGTGCTCCAGTTGTTTTGGGATTGCACCCAAGGCACCTATTACTATTGGTACTACCCTTGCTTGTCTTTGCCACAGTCATTCTATTTCTATTTGTAGGTCTTTGTATTTTGTTATCTTCTCCAGTTCTTTCTCGTCTATTCTGCTGTCTCCAGGCACTGCCACGTCCACTATCCAGGCTTTTTTTGTCTTTCTTATCAACAATTGTTAAGTCTGGGATGTTATGTTGCAGGTGCTTGTCTGTTTGAATTCTGAAATCCCAGAGCAGTTTAACTTTATCATTTTCTATGACTTTCTCTATTTTATGATCCCTATTTTATGCTTACAGGCAAATGATATTTCTTGCAGATCTTCCAATGCACCATAGTTGCTACTTTGTCATACCACTGCTTGTAGTCAGTCTGTGCGATCTTCTTGCAGCAGCTTACCAAGTGGTCCACTATTTCTTCAGCTTCTTTGCATAGGCGGCACTTACTGTCTGTTGCTGTCTTCTCAATTTTGACTTTGTGTGCGTTTGTCCTTAAGGCTTGGTCTTGTGCAGCCAGAATGAGTCCCTCGGTCTCTTTCTTCAACTTTCCTGCTCTTAGCCAGTGCCAGGTCTTGTTATTATCTGCTTGCCCAGCTATTTTTTAATGTACTGGCCATGTAGTGCTTTTTCTTCCCATGCCTCTATTCTGTTCTTCATTTGGTCTTTCTTGTAGGCCAGTTTGGTCTCTCCAGTAATCAGGAAGCCTTCCTGATATACTAATTTCAGTGCATCTTCATCATTGTCCTTCAGATATTCTTTCACAGCCATTTTTTCTTCAAGTATCTGATGTACTTGCAGCATTCCACATCCACCTATTTGCCTTGGTAGATAGAGTCTGTCAATGTCACTGCGTGGATGAAGGGCACAATTCATTGTCATTATTTTTCTGGTCTTCCTATCCATTGCTTTTAGTTCTGCTTGAGTCTAGTCCACTATTCCAGCTGTGTATCTAATGACTGGAATTGCCCAGGTGTTGATTGCCTTCACGGTATTTCCTCCATTGAGTTTGGACTTTAAGATCTTCTTCACTCTCATTATTATTGTTGTTGTTGTTGTTATCCTGGGACATGTATATTTGCCTTCATCCATGAAAAACCATAATCAGAAGAATTCCTTCATTGTGTCATTCTTTTTCGTCCTGGATCCACACTTTAACTGTGTTGTTGGCTTGGTCTGGAGCATAATTATACAACTGACTACCATCAACATATTTTATTTATTAAAATTTACTATGAATAATTTTTATATCACCCGCATCCACTCCAAGATTCTTGGCAATATATAATAAAAATAATGCAAAATATTCCATAAAAGAACTGTATTCTGTACATAAAGTTATCCGTGAAAACAAAACAGAAAAATAGTCATTCGGGCATTTATATAGTTATTGGTTAGGTATATAAAAAAAGTTTTTATAAAAAAATTTTCACTGCCTTCCAAACACCAGGAATGAAGGGGCTATTGTCTTAATGAAAAGGCAGACCTCCCACAGGGACTTAATAGGTTGTTAAACATTTCTTTTCCAAAATCTATGTAATAATAGTCATTTTTTCCAAAGACTATGGAATATTAGGTAACCTAAGGAACATTTGGGATAAATATGTGGGGGGGGGGGGGAAAGTCCAGTGAAGTCTAATGAATGTCTATTATGGGGATGAAGAAAATACTAATAAATTTGCTCAATGGAGAAGACATTAATCTGTTTAGTTTAAAGGATTCTTATTTCTCCGAAAATAAGATCTGGTCTTATATCATGAGATTAAGAGATCCAAAAACTTTCCAAAAGCAGGGTCAGAGGAGAGCAAATCATATATTTGGTCATAAATTACTTTTTGGAGATGTAGGATTGCTTAATCTGATTGTTCAAAAAAGGCCTGAGAGATAAGCTGGTGGGGCAAATCACCCCCAAAATCCTGAACATTGTTCATGCAGGAAATTATTTCATCAATGCCTGTTCTCCCCAATGAAAGAGACATGTGGATGGATTTGTAGCATTGGTATGCTCTGAGATTATTACCTAAAACTGTATTACATTTTGCATCAATTCCTGAATCTTGGTTAGACTGTTAAATACTTTGACTAAGGACAAGAACAATTTTATGTTATCACCCATACAGTTTTTGTGCTTTTAAATTCACTTTAAAAACAGTAGGGGGCACTCTTGTATTATCAAAAAATCTAAAGCATCATGATATTTTCAGTAACATTCCTGCAAAAAACAAAAATTAATACAACCCTTTTTCTCTGTTTCCTTAGGTTAGATCCAGCCTCTTGAATGAAATTCCCCCTGAGATTTGAACAGCTCCCATCCTGCTGGTGTTTAGAAGGGCCTTTGCCCAGACCTTTTAGAGAAAATAACTGATGCCCCCTCCTCCTCCTCCTTTTTCCCCGTTCCTTTCTTTGCCATAGATGTCCTTCTGTCTTGTGCTTTTTTGCATGCGTTTGTGTGTGCCTGCTTTTTTCTATTGTTCTTTATCTTTAGCTGTTTAAATGGGCGTAAGCTGCCCCAAGTCATTGGGAATTAGGCAGCATATAAATTTAATATATTATTGTTGTTGTTGTTGTTGTTGTTGTTGCTGTTGTTGTTAGTCATAATTTGAAGATATCTGACTGTCCTCACAGGATAGAAAGAGTATTGATGCCTTTGAACTCGAGTGCTGGAGAAGACTCCTGAAAATAGCAGGGACACCCAGAAAACAAATCAATGGATCACTGAGCAAATCGACCCGGAGTTCTCACTCGAAGCACTAATTATTCCACCTCAGTCACATAATGCGAAGAACCATTTCTCTGGAAAAAGCTCTAATGCTGGGAATGAGGGGGAAAGAAGAGGATGGCCCTTAGCAGGGCGAATAGAGTCAATTGCAGTGGTGATGAATGCATCATTGGGAAACAACAGCTTAGGGATAGATTGTCATGGAGAAAATTTACCTTGGAGTTGAAAACAAGTTGATGGCACATAGTTAATTAATCTGTTCTCAGTGAGCATTCATTCATACACTGGAAATTAGCTTTACCCTTTCTTTCTGATAATAATTATACTATGAATTTTGAAAGCAGCTGATGTACAAGGCACAAAACTGAGCAATTTCTCATGTTTGGCAAAGGTGGGTCAATCATTAGGCGGAACAGGCTCTCTCAAGCAGCAGTCCATATAGTCCTCGACTTACAACCACAATTGAGCCCAAAATTTTTGTTGCTAAGTGAGACAGTTGTTAAGTGAATTTTGCTTGGTTTTAGGACCTTTCTTGCCACAGTTGTTAAGTGAATCACTGCAGTTGTTAAGTTAGTAACACAGTTGTTAAGTAAATCTGACTTCCCCATTGATTTTGCTTGCCAGAAGGTTGCAAGAGGTGATCACATGATCCTCTTGTGACATTGCAACCATCATAATTATGAACCAGTTGCCAAGCATCCAAATTTTGATCATGTGACCATGGGGGGGATGCTATAATGGTTGTAACTTTTTTCTCCAGTGACGTTGTAACTTCAAACGGTCACTAAATAAACTGGGGTATTATATAACTCTTTGACCCCATGAACTTCTCCATATCAACTAAATTAAGGCTTAATTTTAAGTCAAACTTAATTGATTTGGGGTACAAATTGGATGAGGATTCAAGAGGTTTTTACAGACATTTAAGACTTTAATTATATCTTGTGGCTTCGGTTATCTCATTCTGTTATGGTTTCTCCAACTACACTTTTATGTTAACATGCTAAATCACTGACTGCTACTTATTCCTCCCTCCCCCAATTGTGTCATCAAGTTACACCACCCACCTGTCCTCCCAGCTTATCCACAAACTCTATATACATCATAAAGTGGAACATCTTATTCCAGTGTTTGCAAATCTTGGCAATCTATAGGTGTGTGGACTTCAACTCCTAGAATTTTATAAACAGCATGGCCATTGATGACAATTCTTGGGAACTGAAGTCCATGCATCTGAAAGCTGACAAAGGTGCTAAGCACTGTTTTAGATAGTAAAATGTCCTGTGTTAGTTCTCAGACTTGGATATTGGGAGATTATTTATACTTCATAATGTATCCTGTAAAATGAACACTAAAATAATTTTTATGTTTCTTCTTTATATTCAGCCTGTTAGAAAGGAAGGGAAGAAGGGAGGGAGGGGAAGGAGGGAGGAAAAGAGAGGGGGAGGGGTAATCACAAAGATTTTAATGCACAATCATAATAATGCAAGGCTGGGCCATATATCACTTTATGTACTGTTCATCATAAAGGAGAAACACAAATATTATTGTGGAGTGTTTGGTGTTCTCTGAGTTTATCTGTCTGTTTCATTACCCAATTGGGTAGCATCATCAGTGTCAAAATATTATTGAAATGGTATAAAGAATTGTTATCCTACAGTAAATGTGTTTTACTATATATTCAAGCTAATATTCCCATGGAGAAGCGCTAAGAATCTCTTTTAACATATTTTTATTGTACAAAAGTTTTTCCCCAATACATTTCTTTTATTCTCATAATAACACAGTGATACATACAGTTTATACAACCTAATTTTAATATTGGTATTTTGACCTAAAGTATATATCTTTTTCTTTAAAACTCACTAGTAAATTAAGTATGGATTTTAATCTGTATTCTATAAGCCTGGTAGCAGCATTTTACTCAGCTAATGGACTACTTGAATTCTCACTCTATTAAACTGTGCACAAGATAAAGGAGGGGACCACCAACGCTTGAAAGTAGTGTATAAATTTTGAATGACATCTTTTTTGTTTGTACTACCATATTATTCAGATAAAAGAGTAAAAGAGTGAAGCTCAAACCTTGCAATCTCTAGGCAGAAGGTTTAGATAGCAAATGTCTGATTTGCAGCTCAAACACTCCTGCCAGCCAGAGAGTGGTTGCAATATTTACAGGCATACTTGAAAGTTTAAAAGCATGTCAGAGCCATTCAAACAATATGGACCTTACAGTTCCCTACTTCTACTGCGGATGGCTGATCTTAGGTGTCAATCAGGTGTCAATCAAAACATAGAAAGCTATTCTGTCTTTTATATTGGAAAAAACATGATAGGATTGCAATAGAAAGACAATATTTCCCAGATCACTTGTAAAATTTAGTATTTGAGGCAGAACAATTACACAATGAATGCTTTAAGAGAAAACATGTTATTTCAGTGAAATAGAAATCATATCCAGAATATATTTTCCCCAAAAGATATATAGCCTACCTGCTAGAGGTGGAAGAATACTAAGTCTGTGTAGCATTGTTGCTTTTTGTGGGGCTGCAGTTGAGAATGGAAGGGCAAATGGAACAAAGGTGTATAACACTTTTCCTGATGTCATTTTCCAGATTACCATCACAGCTGTTTTGTTCTTATTGGATATAATATTTATGCACTTTACTGATGAAGAAAAAAGAGCTCAACACCTCAATTCTGAACACAAACTGAACTAAGGGAACAAATATTAGTATTTCCTCCCCGCTCAAGAATCAATTTTTTGATTCATGATTTTTCCTTCCTTCCTTCCTTCCTTCCTTCCTTCCTTCCTTTCCTTCCTTCCTTCCTTCCTTCCTTCCTTCCTTCCTTCCTATCAATGTTTGATAAATATACAAAACATATACAGGAAGTTTTTCAGACAGACCGGTCTGATTGAGTACACCTTGACATTTTTAACTGCTATACTGCAGTTTTACTTTTTACAATATCTTTTACCATGCATATATATATATATATATATATAACATATGCATATATTCGGCCCTAAGGAAAAGGTCAGGCTGTGGGTTTTCTATACATGCAAATCCTGCATTTCAATAAATGGCTTATGACTGATTCCTGACAACAAAACCAATCATTTTATGTAATGGGAGACAATAATAGGACTGCTATCTAAACACAGATTTTCACACGGTCTTATGTAACCATTGCTTTCTGTCTGTATTTAAGTATCACCTCTTCAGTGATCAAATACCTTCCCCATTATAAAAAGCAGCCTTTACTGTTTTCATTTCCCAAACAGCTTTGAATTGAGCCCTTTAATTAAAGCCGTATGCACACATTTGCTCCCTACAGATCTTTTCTTTCAGGTGGGGACAAGTCTGGACATGCTCTGAAGGTCCGTATATTATCGAAAGTACACAAAGGTAAAACAGCAACACTTTACTGTTTTAGCAGCCATTGGATTTGTAATTTAATTAAAATCAATCATCTGGTTTCCAAAACCAAACTTTCAGTTCTATGAAGGTCACACAGTTTCACAGATTCAGATCAATAGGCAGTACAAATAGATGTGTTTTATTGATTATATTACAAAGCCCTAGTAGCTAAATGTGTGAAGCAGTTTAAAGACTTAATTTTGCTACTTCTGTTCAAAATCTAGAACACAATTATGATGGTCACAACTGTAAAACTATTTAGCTACAACCAATAATAAATCTTATGAATCAGCAATTTTAAATTGTTATTAATGTATGAAAATGAACAATCAGAAATGGATTTGCATCTTATTTCTGGGTAATGAGAAATATTTAATACATGATAATAACCCAAATTTTTGTGGGTGTACTATTTTTAATTAACAGCAACATTTATATATGTACTATAAACACATTATTGAATTTCTTATATTTAGCAATATGGCTTTTGCTCTTAAATGCATAATTTCCTAAGGTTGTTTAGATTCCTAAAGACAGCATGTATAAAAGGAAGACAATCATATTAAAGTTGGATAAAGAGCATTTGTATTTTTATTCTATAAGTCCTAATTCACAATGCCTTGCATTTGGGGGTCAGCATCTGCAAATGTTCACATTTCTTCGGACCTGGCACACTTCTGCTTCTTTTTCCCTACCCAAAGTCCTGGTCTATTTGTAATATTATCATGGGATGCATTACATTCAATAGTTCATCCTTGGCTTCTGGCAAGAATCCTTACAGAAGTGTCACGACAAACACAATACATTTTTAAAGGGAATGAATAAAGCTGTCTCCAAACATTTTATAAAATGTTCAATTATTTGAAAATTCACTGACTTTTTTAATTTGAATTTTCTTTCCAAACACTTTCTCTGGAAAGTTCACATCTAATATAAGACAGGTTATATGGCTCAGCAAATCTTGCCACAGGTTTTGATGAATTGCAAATTTCTGAATTATTCCAAGATTTTGGACATTACTAGAGGTGTGCCAAACCATATTGGACTGTAAGTTCTACTATCATTATCCTTAGGATTAATCATTCAGATTACTATGGTGCTTTGTATCTTATATCAGCTGTCCCTGATACCACCTGGTAATTTCAAACGGCTAATCATTTTTTTCAGAGACCATGTCATCTAGACCAGAGGCCCCCAACCTTTTGGGCACCAGGGACCGGTTACATGGAGAAAGGCTTTTCCGCGGACCGCAGGGGGGCTGGTTTTGTGTACTGCCTGCATCCCACAGATGGGGCTTTGCTTGTTGGCATGCCACGGCCTGGTACTGGTACTGGTCCACGGACCAGGTGTTGGGGACCCCTGATCTAGACACACAGCATGTTATCCCATGTCTTTCATGCCTTAATAGCATCAATACATTCTGTGTTGAGCTAACAACATACTGTATATGTTTTTTGTTCTTTAAACCTGCTTTTAAATAGTAACAGGAAATCTCACAAGGTGTCACACAGAGATACATTTTAGAATACAAGCTTCCATTAATATAGGAAACTATAATTTATACTATGGATCTTATTTCTTTCTGTTTGATAATAGATTTGCAGCATCACTTAGGCCGTGAATCAAGTTGGATTTGGCATGATGACATTATCAAATTCGTCACTTGATTCTTGAATTGGTAGGACAATGCTACAAAGCAGCTTGAAAGAAAAAGAAAGGAAAAAAAAAAGCAAAGAAAAAGCAAGAGATAAAGCAAGTGGAAACGCTTTCCACTGAGTTTAACTAGACAATTACCAGACTGTAGAATTATACTTCTGAATCATGTTTGCTCTGCACCACAGTTCCTATAACTTGTCATTATTGGCTTTATCCAGAACCAGATTGTGATAGCATTGTCTGATTATTGTAAAATTCAGTCATCTAATGAATATTTTAATTTTTAGAAATCTTAATTCTATTCTATTCTAAATATCTATAAGCTTATTTTAATGAGAAGAGAGAATAGTTTAAGCATGCAAAAGGGCTATTATGCACATTATAAAAATAAATTCATATTTACAAGAGACTGTACCCTTGGTATGACTGGATCAAACCTTGCTCCCTCTCTAGAGTTAGATTTTCAGATGTCCATTTATCATGAATCTATTTTACATGTTTAGGGTAAAAAAACTCAGCTGTGCAGCCAAAACAAATAAAATAAAACAAAACAAAACAAAAAAACACAAATGTCTGAAGATTTCAACTTGGCTTCAGAGAACAAGTAATAAGTGTGTGTTTTCAATCAATGGCTCTATGCCTGCGACAATTTTTATTGCAAGGCCGTCTTTACCACCAAGTCAATCCAATCCAGGTAGGACATCCTGGGATTATGCTGCGGTGATTGCCTTCACTTGGTATTTGCTGCTTCATTTTATTTATTTATTTACTTTAATATGCTGCCCATTTCTAAAGACTGGGAGGAAAAACTTGTGCACCTGGACAACATGCACCTTACATTACAAACAATAAACAAACAAACTATGACAGGGTCAATAAACTACTAAACTGTTGGCCTGGGAGCAAAGCTATGTTTTCAAGGGTTTACAGAACCCTTGGAGTGTGGGAACTGTGCAAACCTCTTTGAAGATGTTATTCTACTGCATTGTTTTCTTTTCCTCCCTTCAATCAAGATTACAGAAGCAAAGCTAAAAATGCTTTTCTCTTTCTGGTAATTGAGAAATGTAATAGCATGTTAAGCCCAATATTTGGTTGTGAATCTAGGGAGGCTTAGGTCTTTTGAGGCATGTTACCAGATTATTACGTCCACAAGACACAGATTGACACCAAAGAAAATGTTGCTTTGGTGTAGCATTTAAAATTTACTGAGAAACATGAAATAGCAAAGAAAACATGGGCAATTGTTAGGATTTGAGAAAGGATTAGGCACAGGAACAAAGGAATAATAGGAAAGCATAACCAAGATGGCCATTAGATCACAGGAAACATAACTCTGAAAGAAACCTGTCTGTCTCCAGTATGTGCAAAATAAAATCAACTGCTAACATCACTTTCTCACAAAAGAAAGGTGGGTTTGATTCTTTGCTGTATTCTGGAGAATTTGACCCCTCAATTTATAGGTGGAGGACTTATGTTTCCTTTCATTTCTTATCCATATCCAGGTAATGCTTGTAGTGAAACAAACAAACAAAAATACAATAAACTTCCAGAAACTCCTCTACTGTATAAGTTTTACCTGCTAGAGGCAGAGTCAATTCGACTTCAAATCAATTATATAAGTGCATTTACCGTCCTAGAAGAAGCTCTAGAATGTTTGCATTGCTGGAAGTGCCTATTACATAAACTCTCAACATTCTCACTATATTTAAGATGAACCTAAAGTAAATTCAATCACAACCAAGGCATGGAAGCAGTCCATCCCCCTCCTAGAGGTGGGGATCAAGGAGTTAAAAAGATGTAAGAATGTTATAGTATTGCAATATAAGTTCTATACCTTCCATGTGTGTCCCAATCTTGCATGCATACCCAAAAGGGGCAGAGCTTGTAATTTATTTATGCAAATTTTATATTAAAGATATTTAATCCCCCCCCTCATCTTAACATTGTTAAAATATTTGAATGTGACAAAAAGCTCAGAATGTGTCTACTCAGTGTACTGAAAACAGGAGCTATGTCATGCTGTATTACTTAGATGCATTTTGTTACAGAGGTAAGAACTGATTAGTTTGCTTGTCCTAAGAATTGCAATCAACCCAGTCTATGTACAAGTCCACATGAAAATGAGAAGCATTTAAAGCTTTAAAGAAAGTTTTCATAAGATAAAGATATACAATATACTCAGAATGTCCCTAAAGATTTTCACTATTTGCAGTATTACTAGTGGATATGTTGGAAAGCAAAAGGAAATGAAAATAAGCAAGCAATAATATTCAGCTTCACTTGAGTAACGCTGATAAATTCAGTGACACATGTACAGGATAGTACCATTGGAGTGATCTTACAAAAATACATTTGATTTTAATACATTACATTTAAAAATGACATATAAAAGTCTCTTAAGTAATTTGAAAAAAAGTTCCACTAAGAGAGTGGTTCTCAACCTTTTTAATGCCGCGACCCCCAAATGGTCGTAAGTCGAGGACTAAACCGGTCGTAAGTCGAGGACTAAACCGGTTGTAAGTTGAGGACTACCCAAACGGTCGTAAGTCGAGGACTTTCCCTGCCCAGGAGCGCCGCGCATGCGTGGTTCCGCCCCCTGTGCCGGCCGAGGCGTAGCTGGCAAGCGGCAGAGCCGGAGCAGGCCGACCACCAGCTGGCCCAGCTCAAGAGAGATAAAGCACCCGCCGGAAAAGGGAAAAAAAATGGCGGACAGCCTTGCTTGGCGACCCCCGTGAAATGGTCGATCGACCCCAAATGGGGTCGCGACCCATAGGATGAGAACCGCTGCACTAAGAATACATAGGGCTTTCATTTATATGTTTGTTTACTTTAGTACATTTAGATGTATAAGGACAAATCTTGCTTTTAAAAATGGCTTTTTAGAGCAATCCTTTATTTCAACAGGCAACGTGTGTTTCTGCTCAATAGAAGTGCCAACTGTTTATGTGTAGCTTTGAAGCCCACAGTTTTAATTCTTATGACTCTTTTTCTTCAATAAAGACTATACAGACCTTCAAAGAAAGCTTCTAAATTGGGGGTGGGGTGGGGTTTGGCACTCCTTCAAATGTCCTACTGTATGCAAAAGAAGACTGATGATTATTCTTTTATAAATCCTACCATTTAAAACAATGGGAATATTTATGGTGCTAAATTGAAGACATCTGTACCAAGCAGCACTATCAGTATTAAGGATTGGATTTTCATCACTCTTCTCTGGAAAGCCACAAGCATGGTCTAATTTAAGTTGAATATAACAGAGCTTTAGCACAGAGGAACATCCAGACATGTTGATAATATACTGGTTCCTACTATTATAGTATACCCAGCAGCCAGATCCATAACTGAGATTGATTTGAGATTATTTTATTACCGTGGCAACTGAAGTAAATTGAAATATATCAATGGAACCACGTATTTATATTAGATTTCCATATTCATGATTTTTAAAAATGTGCAGGCTCTGCAACATTTTAATGTATCCCTTTCCTTCAACATCTTTTGTCATTTGTTTTAATATTTGGGTCAGTCAATTTATTTATTATATTTTACCAATTATAGTAATTCTTTCACTTACCCCCAAAATATACTGAGTCTTTGGATCTCCTAGTTGATCCTTGCTGTTGTGGTTTGTTGTATTTTAAATTATCACTGGAAAAAAAGAGAGAAATTAGGGGTCATAAATATTATTTTCTCCTCTAGTTTTATGATCTTGTAAGGTTTCTTTTTCTTTGTAAGAAAAGAAAAATCTTGCCAACGAGACAAGTGAAATTATGAATTTCCTCCTGGGAGAAATTTAGACAGTCTCATTTTGCTTCCTGTAGGGCTATTTTTCAACTCTAGGTGATTCACCATCTCCCAGCAGACATAAGGGAGAGCATCTGCATTAAGCTATCTGGATCCTAAGTACTTTACAGTGTTTAGTCAATCATGGAGTATAAAGCAACAACTTTCTTGCAAACTATCTTAGGATGTAAATTGCTGATGGGTTAATATGACTGCATTTGGACTGATTTTTGCTTAGCAAAAGTCTGGCTTGAAAGATGTACTGAAAACTCCCATGTGGCAATCTGGTAAAAGGGTGGGAAAGACTGATAAAATTTCCTTCAACCATATGTTTAGATTACTGATAATACAGTAAGCACATTCAGTTATTAGCAAAAGTCTGGATCATCTGTCACCTAAAAGAGCTCAATTCTTTAACATGCTAATAATATAAGGTAAGGGCACAAAAATACATCTTTCCCCTGATCATCTTACTTATTCTTCTCTATGCCTGATTTCACCCAATTGTCATGGTTGTTATAATCACTGCTCATTGAATAAACCAGAATCACCTAGGGCCTAGGCCATATAATGCTTTATTTAAACTAAATTTATATATTAATGATTGCATGATCTCTATAAATGCCATAAAACAAACAAACAAACAAACCTAACACATATAACTTGCTAAGCTATAACCCATATTTTACAGAACTCAATGATTTGGTTCACACTGTGCTCTAGGTCTTGTATGTATATATGTGGATATATGTATGTGGTGTGTGTGTGTGTGTACATACATACTAGCAAGAAGTACTTAACTACTTAATATGAAAACAATAATTATTTTGTGCATTTGTTTAGCTTCAAATGTTGTATAAACCCAAGTTGTAAGTTTTATACAGTTTACAGCCAGCAACAGAAAAACAACTGAATTATGTATATCTATTTAAAGCATCCATTTTGCATTTAGATTAGATAATCTTTATTGTCATTTTTTCCTGTGGGCACAATGCACACATTAAAAAAATGAAATTTAGTTGCTTCCTCTCAAAGTGTACACATACATAACGCACATTTAAAACATACTATCTACAACATATGTATAGACCTACACCCTTACATATAAGTAGCATATAAATATTAATCACTGTCCATCTTGAATACATAACGGAAGGAGGAAGCTTTAGAGTTCACAAGGTTAATACTGTATGGAACAAATCTGTGACTGAATCTGGATGTTCTGCTTCGCATACCACGGAGCCTCCTTCCAGAAGGTAACAAGGAACTCAATCACAAACTTACAGAAAATAAAAATCAGATACATTTTCAGACATCCTATTCAAGTAGTCATGTCCTTGGTCATACTCTCCATGGTTCTTGAGTATGGCACAGTGATAATGTGTGGGCTCTATGCTCTGAAATTTATCCATTCTTTCACCAAACCATAATGTTGATTGGCCACTTTTGGTTTACTATACTATGATTTGGAAGCCATGGTTTGTGGCTTAACCTATGTGAACTTGATTATGGCCTATTAAAACATGGTTAAAGAAAACATGGTTTAACCTGACAAAATATGGCCCCCTTTTCAAGGTGCTATTTTTTATGCCAAGTTTACTCTAATGCTCTCTTTATGAATATGGAACCTGATCAGGACTGCATCATCATTTTGTTCAAGAACAAGAGTAGGAAATCTCCAGTTTAATAATAATAATAATAATAATAATAATAATAATAATAATAATAATAATAATAATAATAATAATAATAATAATAATAATAATAATAATAAAGTTGGAAGGGACCTTGGAGGTCATCGAGTCCAACCCCCTGCTCAGGCAGGAACCCTACACCATTTCGGACAAATGGCTGTCCAGTCTCTCTTAAAAACTTCCAGTGTTGGAGCATTCACCACTTCTGGAGGCAGGTTGTTCCATTGGTTAATTGTTCTGTCAGGAAGTTTTTCCTTAGTTCTAAGTTGCTTTTCTCCTTGATCAGTCAGCTGCGGACAGTATGTTGCATGCTTACAAGTGGCAGGAGTTGTAGAGTCTCCATTCCTATTTTATCTATTCTGTTAAATTCACTGGAGGTTACTAATTCAGTGTCTTTGCATGAATATAGTAAAATACAGATACACTTCCAATGTTAACCTCGGCTTTTTTTTTATGATGGGTGCCTAATTCCAGCTTCCGGATTGCTTTCCTAATAAAAGTTATTTTTTATTTTTATAGTATTTTTTTCCTTTGGTATGGAACCTATTTTGAAGAAGTAACAATAAGATAATGTGTGGGCTGAGTGTTCATTGCCCTTAATAGGAAGCATAAGATAGGGAGGGGTGTGCGTCTGTGCACCGTTTTTCACTAACCTTCTGTAAGATTCTGCAACTGTGTGTTGGACTACAACTACCATCGCCCACCCAACCCAGCTAGAATGTATTTTAATATATCTGAAAGACACCCTGTCGAGGAATGCCGTCCAATAATGTTTGCGTTCTTAACTGCAAGACAGGCTCTTCTGCACGAAAGAACCTGGGCCCTTCTGCCCACATGTCTCCCACATTGAAATCTGTGGAACGTGCACGGGCCGGTGCAAAAACAAGAGCCGGGATGTTCCTTTACACCGACGCCGCTTCCGAGAGAAAGGAAAGGAAGCGCCTCATCCACATTCCCGCCCGCACCTTTTTTTTTCTCTCTTCCTCTCCCTCGGGTAATTCCCGGGCGGCGTTCAGGGAGTCTTTCAGCAGCCCAGCCCCGCCTCGCTTCGCTTCCTCCCCGCCTCCCGCGTGTCATTCACTCTTTGCATCTCGGTCCCTCCCCGCCGGCAGGCCCATATACTCTCTGCCTCGCACTCGCCGAGGCCACAGGAGGAGCGGCGCCCCTCCTCCTCCTCGGCCTCTGCCCGCCTTCTTTGCAGCACCAGCAGCAGCGCCACCAGCGCCGTCTCTCCCCTTCGTACAAGCGTGCGGAGGAAACCGGGCAGCCGCCGAGGAAGGACCCGCGCGGCGCTTCTGGGTCGCTGGCAGGGGAAGGTGGGCGCTCTCGGTCTCTCCGCACGAGATCGAACTACAGGGAGAAGCGGCCGCTGAAACGTGCGCGACGCTTGGCTCCCCCATGCCGTGAACTGCGCGGCTCCCAGGAGGCAGGATCCGAGCGGGCGGAGGAAGCGGCGGCTGTAAGTGGGACCCTCGCGCGCCGACCTGTTGCCGCGTGAACAGGTTCGAGCCCAAGCCGGCTCGGCGAGCGCCGGTTGTGGGTCTTTGCCAGAAGGGGTGGTGGTGGTGGTGGAAGAAGACTCTGCCTCGTCTGCAACCTGAGTCTAGCCGCAGCTCACTGTGGTTCACTCCGAAGTAATTGTTGCTGAATTCAGCACGATTTGTTGTATTCTTGAGGAGGGGGTTGCAGCGGGAGAACTGAAAGCGATTTTGCTTTTCAGTCCAGAGGTCCTTAATGGGTTCGCAGAGAGAGGCGGTTTGGACCCTGCACGGAGTTTAACGCTGAAGGAAACACCGAAACTATTCTCTGGAAAAAAAAAAAAGTGCGGGGTCAGAAGGTGCAACTTCTAAGCTCGCTTGATTTCCCGAACTCAGGTCCACCTTAGCCTCTAATTCTTCGCGCTTAGAGGGACTGGGTCGCTGCACTTCCAGTCAACACACATTTACTCCTTGCCCGTCCTACAGGAAGGAGGAGGGTCAGAGGGTGTGCTGCTTGCTTGCTTCCTTCCTTTCCCAGGGCTGCCTGCCTCTTTTCCCCCCCTTCCACTTCAAAGCAAAGAGGGGAAGCGGGAGGCAGCCGTTGACGGAACTTTTGTATTTCGTGGAAGAGGGGCGCACGTGGCTCGCTGCTCTTCCGCGGAGTTGCAGAAGCTGCGCGAAAAGTAGGGGAAAAAAGAGGGGTCCGAGCTATGCCCGTTCAAAATCTCGAGCTTTAGCCTCGAGCACCATGTGGTCCTCAGAATTTAAAACGAGATGTGTTGAAACCTGATGGAAAACTCTTCCTTTAAACAAATATTGATTCCTGTCTCTTCTAACATTGAAAAAAAAATGGAAGCTTAAATTTACCAGCTTAGAAATAAAACTCGGAGAGGATGTTTACATCTGTATAATGTTATGGAATAAAAACTAAACTAACGCTATCAGAAGATAGGAATTTTCTTTTTTTTTCCTTATTTTAAAAAAACCCTATTGGTCTATTGGTCATCCAGCTGTTTCTAGTGAATAGAATGCCATTAATTATAGTAATGGAAAGGAGATCACTGCATACCAAAATTAGCAAAGTAAAAAGCAGAGCAGATTCTTTACCGAATGATATGTGTGGTAAAGTATGATAGGCTTATCAGTATTTGCTTAGTAACTGAGCCCACCGCTCATATAGCTCTTTTGAAGTCTGAGCAGTTACACAAAGGAAGTAAAAGATTTGTTCCTCTGGCTGTTTCAATGCATATTGCTGCATTGAAAAACAGAAAATTATTAAAAAGATACAGTGTACATACTGGATTAGCTGCTAAAAGATTTTTAAGATAAAAGCTATAAAATTGACAGGCTTGAATGTGCTTACACCTGCGTGTGCATGTTCTTGAATAATTTTTAGAAGAGCTATCCAAATTCAGAACAGTGGAAGATAACATTCCAGTAATGTGCTTTTATGTCTCTCTTTGAACAAAGAAATAATGGTTATTATCAGTCCTTTGATTACTTCCATTGACTTGACCACACTATCAGTTTGGTTTGGGAACAAAGTAAAGATTCCAAATTCATTAATGACATAGTTTGGAATTCCAGATGTTGAAGAACAAGTAATGATAGATAGCAATAGCCTTCTGCTATTTAATAATTAATGTTGGAAATCTTTTGATAGAGTAATGTTGGAAACAGGTTGAAGTTAAAACATAGGTTGAGGATAAAGTTTGTCTCACAGAGTCATTTCTTCTGATCTAGGATGTGTGGGGAAAAAACATATTAAGAGCAGGATCCATTACTTCTGTAATTGTTCCAATGAATTCTTAATAGGCAATATTTCACACTTCAATACTTATGTATCTTTTTTCCCTTCTGTTTAATCGTGTCCAATTCTCAGAGACTGCCTGGACAAATACCTGCAGTTTCCTTGGAAATGTTTTTCAGGAGTAATTTGCCATTGCCTCCTTCCTAGGGTTGGGAGAGTGACTAACCCAAAGCCACTCGGTTGGCTTTATGCCTAAATTGGAACTAGAACTCACAATCTCTCAGTTTCTAGCCTGATGCCTTAACCATTATACAAAATTTGCTTTCTATGTAATGTTGTCTGTGAATAAATCCCACCTAGCTCTTTGAGGTTTACTTAAACCATGTGTATGGCTGAACTGTTAATTTTGGTATATTCTAGATATACAATTTTAAGTTTTATAAGATAATCTGAATGGCATTGCCTTTATTTGATGGTTTGTTTAGTGTTGTAAATAACTTGGTAGAACTATTTATGGCTTAGAATTATAGCACTGGAAATGGTTATTCAGATCATGTAGTCCATACTTAAGACAGTTTGCAGTGATAGCAGAAAGTTTAAAATGGACTGTATTTGATAGGTCGTGGGACCCAGAAATAATAGGGACCCTGAATAATAGGCAGCTTACATAAAGAAGGTATTAGCATAGAACCACATGGGAGACAATCAGTCAAGTCTTCAATAGTTATTGCAGTAGCCATTTTGAGCCATTTAGGATAAAAATGCCTGAGCACATATTAGGAAGCATACATACATATCTTGGAAGAAATTACCGGTATACATAACTAACTATATATTTTCATCTAGTGTTATTAGAAGAATACAAACAATAAAATAGATAATCACCTAGGGATACATATTTCTGAATTTGCAGCCTTTTTCTAATAGAAAATATGTTTGGATTAGCATCTATAATCTCATAGTTTGCCCAAAAAAATTACCTGGAAAGTGTGTATGGGAGATGGTTATTCAAAGGTATTTTAACTTTGTTTTTAAAAATGGGAATAACATAATGAGGTGAAATTAAGCAATTCATGTGATTGAGATTCTTCTCTATAAATGACCTAGGATTGTACATTCCCATGCTATTGGGGAATTGTAGGTGTTTCCGTCTATACATATAAAGAAGGTGCCAGATTAGTGAAAGCTAGCTTAGTCAGAGGAATCTTTTAATTCATAGGAAATTATTTTAAGAGTTTAATTTATATGTTAAGCAGGATAAAATAGCCATATCACAGCTGTGCTGTTGAAATCTGTAGTAACCATTAGATGGCAACAAAAAGCTACAATACTTCTTTGCTGCTATCTAGTGGTCTTGTGCATTTTGCATTCCAGTGTGAAGTACAGTTACAATTTTGGGATCCTCAATTAACAAATTAACAAACATCCCCAGTGATGGGTAGTTTATATTTTAACCATTTCTTTGAATAGATATAACAGGTGTTGAAATAACCACGTTTCCCTCCAAGAATACGAATTATTTTCGAAAGGGAAAAAATTAGCAAAAAAAGAAAGAAAAATCCTTTATGGTAGTAACTAAGTGATCAAAAAATAAAAAAAATGAGAATAATTGGCTATCAAAGTATATCATAGTGTGTATAATAATTGATGCTTAATTGTTACAGATATCTCCTCATACAAAAGTTTGATTTTTCTTTTATGGCTGCCCAGCTCTCAAACTGCAGCTCTGGACATTTGATATGTTAAAAACATGAAAATGATAAATACTGGCCATAAAAAAGTAAAACTTATTTGTCCAACTTGCATTACGTGGTTTGGAATAAATATTAGAATCAAACTGCAGAACTTCTCTCTTAGAAATTTCTATACATACTTAGTAGTGGCAACACCTTTACAAGTGACAAAATACTAGCAAAGGTTGCTGTCACAAAGTAATACTAAACAGGAAAATTTTGAGGAATAATAGGTACCATAAGGATAGGTCATGAATTCTCACTTTCCTTACTTGCTTATCTTTTCCCTGAGGGAAGTGAAGCATTATATTGAATTGAGCACAGGCTTTCTGTCCTGAACTTATAGTCTGTTACCCATTTCTAAGTCCTGACGGAAGTCCTCTCAGGTGTCATATCTGACTCATCATTGAATAGCAGCTTAATGAGTAGTTCAGCTTCCTTTTGCTAGGTTCTGTTGACTCTTTCTGGTCTGGTGACAGGCAGTCTTGTGGGAAAGCTTTATGGAGGTCATGTCAGATTATATTTTTGTCTTTCTTCACTCCTTCCTCAGTTGTGGAGATAGTCTTTTTCTATGGGCAGTGGTGGTTTCTATGACACCTGAACAGGTTGGACCTGTGCAGCTGGTTGGAATATCTCTAGGGACTTCAGATTCTGTTATGAATGAAAGAGTTCTCCATCAGAGACAACAGCATGATGTCCTCCCTGATCATCTGCTTGCCATTCCCTATGAAACTGTTTTTCCAAATTAGGGCAACATTCTTGAAGTTGTACTTATAAGACAAGAAATTGCAATTTGCATGTCTTTTGTCATAGGTTGAACCATTGTCTTATCTATGAACACATAGAATGGCTCCTTCAATATGTGGGAGAAGGATAGATGACCATGCCTGCAAGGGCATAGAAAGGTGATTTTTGCTGATTCTCAGTTCTTCTTGGATGACATGGCTGGAAAGTAAAGAACATGTTGGCAGATTTTCTCAATATCAGCAGGAGTATTAAGAATGCTCAGGGCTGTTTCCATTGACAGAATTAAAATTTTGCTCCAGCAAAATGACTATGTTCACACAACATTCCAAACCAGAATGTTGTGTCCTTTTCCTTTAGTGTGTTATATGAATTCAGTTACTATCAGTGGTGGCTTAGCATGATGGATTAGTTCAGAAATTGTGTCTTATGACCCTGGCGTCTTTGTAGTAGCTTTTAAATTCCGTTTTCCACTGAATTTATTCTAATGATTTTACCTTGAGAAAACTCTGATCTTGTTTAGTTGATGTAAGCACGTTGCATATTGAAGTTTTGGGGATTTTCTTCCCGTCCTCTAGCATTGGTGGAAATTCCTATTTAGGATTTTTGTTTTTCCAGTCAGCACCTTGTTCCTTTCATAATTTGGGCCCTTTGTTAAATTGGTGGGAATAAAGATTCAAGAAATCTGGAATGTACTAGGCTGAGTAAAACTCAGCATATAATTAAATCATATGTGTGCCATCTTAAAATATCTGTTGCTGGAGAGAGATGTAGCTTTGAGGTAAAAATCTACTGGTAACATTATAGTAATTAAAGTAAAATATACTGGGAATGATCTATTTGTGTCTTACTTTTTACATATTTTCATGGTATGGGTGGAATTGGTTTTATCAGGATATAATCTTAATAAGGTTAATTTGTGGATGCTTGTGTTCCTTGAAGTATTCCTGACTGTAACGTCTTTGTTGCTTGTCCTACACTATGATTCAAGGCAGAAGCACGTTTTTAAATATGTGTGTCAGTACATAATTATTAAATCAGCTGCTGTATGCTGAAAAGGTGTGGGAAAAAATTCAGGCCTGTCTTTTTTTTTTCCACTCATTCTGAAACTGCCACTTACGTTACGAAAGTGGGAGGTCTGGTTTGCCAAGATAATCCTGCTGTCTTGAGCAATTATTTTTAGACTATGCCAGTTAAGAAATATATATTGGGAAAAACAGGCAAAGGATTGGTTGTCCTCAACTCCTGTTTGATGTTGCTTAGCATATTCCTGTGCTTTGCATGTTTTGCTGCTAGTTGCTTTAAAAAAAAGTCTTGGTTCTTGGAAATAAACTCTGTAGTCAGTAGATAGACTTCTGAGTAGATATGTATAGGTAATTGTTATTTTTAAAACATTTCATATTGTATTTTGAGACTTCTTAATCAATTTATTTTTTTTAATATTTAGGTGTGGAAGAAAATGTCAGTCAGCATGCATGAGAATCGGAAGTCTAGAGCCAGCACTGGCTCTATAAACATATATTTATTTCACAAATCTTCGTATGCTGATAGTGTCCTCACTCATCTGAATCTTCTGCGTCAACAGCGTTTATTTACAGATGTACTTCTCCATGCTGGGAACAAGTCATTCCCTTGCCATAGAGCTGTCCTAGCTGCCTGTAGTCGATATTTTGAAGCCATGTTCAGTGGTGGTCTTAAAGAAAGCCAAGCCAGTGAAGTCAACTTCCACAATTCCATCCATCCAGAGGTTCTAGAACTTCTCCTGGACTATGCGTACTCTTCAAGGGTCATCATCAATGAAGAAAATGCAGAATCCCTTTTGGAGGCAGGTGATATGTTAGAATTCCAAGACATTAGAGATGCTTGTGCAGAATTCTTAGAGAAGAACCTTCATCATACTAATTGTCTTGGCATGTTGCTTCTGTCTGATGCTCACCAGTGTACCAAACTTTATGAGCTTTCTTGGAGGATGTGCCTTAGCAACTTCCAGACTATCAGTAAAAGTGAAGATTTTCTCCAGCTTCCAAAAGATACGGTTGTTCAGCTGCTCTCTAGTGAAGAATTAGAGACTGAAGATGAACGATTAGTTTATGAATCTGCCATGAACTGGATTAACTATGATCTACATAAACGCCACTGTTATCTGCCAGAATTATTGCAGACTGTGAGATTGGCTCTTTTGCCAGCCATCTATCTAATGGAAAATGTAGCTACTGAAGAGCTTATCACCAAGCAAAGAAAAAGTAAAGAGATTGTAGAAGAAGCAATCAGATGCAAATTGAAGATTCTGCAGAATGATGGTGTAGTCACTAGTTTATGTGCTAGGCCTCGAAAAACTGGGCATGCCTTATTTCTTCTGGGAGGCCAGACTTTTATGTGTGACAAATTATATCTTGTCGACCAAAAAGCAAAGGAGATCATTCCAAAAGCTGACATCCCAAGTCCAAGGAAGGAATTCAGTGCATGCGCAATTGGCTGTAAAGTCTATATTACTGGTGGTCGAGGATCTGAAAATGGAGTCTCTAAAGATGTTTGGGTATATGATACACTTCATGAAGAATGGTCCAAAGCAGCTCCAATGCTAGTTGCTCGGTTTGGCCATGGTTCTGCTGAACTCAAACACTGTCTATATGTTGTAGGAGGTCACACAGCAGCCACAGGTTGTCTTCCAGCCTCTCCTTCAGTATCCTTAAAGCAAGTAGAACAGTATGATCCTGTGACTAACAAATGGACAATGGTTGCCCCACTTCGAGAAGGAGTAAGCAATGCTGCTGTAGTCAGTGCAAAGTTAAAACTCTTTGCTTTTGGTGGTACCAGTGTCAGTCATGATAAGCTTCCAAAAGTACAATGTTACGACCTGAGTGAAAACAGGTGGACTGTACCAGCCACTTGTCCTCAGCCATGGCGATACACAGCTGCAGCTGTTCTGGGTAACCAAATTTTTATTATGGGTGGAGATACTGAATTCTCTGCTTGCTCAGCTTATAAATTCAACAGTGAAACCTATCAGTGGACTAAAGTGGGAGATGTGACAGCTAAGAGAATGAGTTGCCATGCTGTTGCATCTGGAAACAAATTATATGTTGTGGGAGGCTACTTTGGAATCCAGAGATGCAAAACATTAGATTGTTATGACCCCACGCTTGATATGTGGAACAGCATAACCACAGTGCCCTATTCACTAATCCCAACTGCATTTGTGAGCACATGGAAACATCTCCCTTCCTAACTGCATGTGTGCCTATACAGGTGAGAAATTGTTTATTGAAAATATAATGGCTAAGTTCACTTTTTTACAAATATAAACCTCAGAGATTCATTTGAATAAGCAGGAAGCGAAAAAGCTGGTATGACTCAACCAGTGCATGAATAAATATAAGATCTATTTCATAGGATACTTTGTTCATATATAAGAATTTTCCCAGTTACTGCCAGTTAAATAGTGCATGAATTGGTCATGCACAACTATCCCTATTAGTAATTTCTGTATCCATGATTATTTAATTCATAGGCATATTTATTATGGGTTGTTCACATAGACATATTTCTTTTCCCCCCATTTTCAAATGATTTTGAGAAAATGCCATCTAGGAGAAAATTTAGTTAAAATTATAGTTTTCTCGCATTTTTTTTTTCTAATAGAATGTTTCATTCTTTTAAGACTGTTGTAATATCCACACTTTACCATTTAAATGGAAATAAAAGATTAGTATAATTAATGTAAGAGTGATTAGAGGAACTGATTACACACACACACACACACACACACACACACACACACACAGTATATACTGTGTGGATGTGTATAAATAAATGATTGGCACAAGCAAATAATTGCTGGTTCTGATGTGCATATGGGCAACAATATAAACTGCCTGCCTATCTTTTGAAAGGACACTATATGAAATATTATAAGATTGTATATTTTGGACTTTATGGAATCAGGACTATTAATAACTGAAGCAATAAGAATCTGTTTCCCCAGGGTGGGGTGGAGTTAGAAAAGTGAATTCTTGTGTGTGAGGGTGAATCATTCTGTCCCTCTGTTTAAAAGACATGCCAGTTAGCTTAAGTAATAATTGGTTAGCAACTTGGGATGTTTCAAAGCCCATAAATTCAATCTGAAAGTAATGTAGTGGTCCAGATATGCACCTGATGTGGGCAGGTGCAGTGCTGGTGATTTTAATGCAATGGTATCTGCTTATAAACAATTTAAACTAGCTCATGCAGATACCTGTATTTCTTCCTTTTTTCTACATTTCTGTTTTTATTATTGTTATTGATTTGCCTTCTGATTTTAAAATTTGAAAATGCCAGCAAACCTTCCTTGCAATACATTCTTTTTTTTAAAAAAAAAAAAGACCAGCTATTTCTGTAAGATAAGCCTGCCTTTTATCTCTTTTTTATTCTTGCAGAATTGCAAAAGATTATGGCCTTTAGTAAGGAAAGGAGGAACCATTAAGTTCAGCAGGGCATGTTTCTGAGTTAGCATGCTGGGCTCAGATGCAAATTTTGCTTTGCTAGAATGCATGCAGCCCATTTTGTATTCATTGCTAATTGTGCTTGGAGGAAAAAAAAGCTGAAAGGACTTCAAACCTTCAAACCACATATTAACTAGCAGTATATATGCTCCGGTATAAATATTTCAGGGGCTGCAGTTTAAATAGACCTATAATTTATCCAGTCATCTAGAAGTTTTGTAATGTATCCATAAATGCAGTTGTAAATATTTTCTTGGCATTAGTCTTTTCTTGTGAAGTTGAACTTTTAGTGTCAAGATTAAAAAAAACTAAGTAGCACTTGAAACAAAATCAGAACAGGTTTTTTTTTGTAAAGGAGAAAACAATGAGGAGGCCCATGTAGGATATTGTAAATTGGTCCATCAAAATGCAAATACCTGTATCAGTATAATTGCAGAACTGCAACCTTAATTCTAAAGAATAGCTGTGTTGCATATTTTTACTCTCTAAACCTGTGAAATGTTTTTCTCAGTCAAAGCTTGAACCACAGACATCAAGGCATTTGTTCAGTTCTTTTGGTCTAGAGTGGATTTAGGTACATTTCCAGAGAAATAGTTTTGTCCTTCTAATAAACAGCAAAGTACATGAAACTCTTTATTATCTAATCAATTTTCCTTCCATCAGTGCTAATATTTAATGTTTTATATATTAAAGTTTGACACAGATTCTTTTATTTATCTAACAACTTATAAGGCAGCTGTCTACAATTGCCGTGTGTTGTCCTGGAAAGTCCTAAATAAGAAAGGTTGTTATAAGGTGGTAGTATTGTTTCTACTAGGTGCATGAATTCAAAATCATAAAATAAAATAAGTTACTTTTTATTAAAAGAAAGGCCTCATTTCCATTTTAGATTTGGGAAAAAATCATAAAGCTGCTTTGCAGGATAAAATATAATATGCTTATATTCATCTCAGGAGTATGTAATTGATTGTCCTTCAGTGAAAGTGGTTTAGTTTTTAATATGCAAGAGATTTGCAAATTATGTGTATGTTATTTTGTAAATTGCACATACACACCTGTGATGCTGCCCAGTGCTTTTAAGCTATGAAGCACATGCACCTTCAAATCAGTTGCACCAAGTTAAGCAGCAAATTTTTACAATTGCACTGCGGAAATCCCATCAAACTTTGCGTCATGTGTTCTGGCATTGCTATTAATTGCTACTTTAAAAACCAGCATGGTGCCTGGTTTGAAAACTGGCTCTGAGCATAATAGAGTGAGAAGGTGGAGTACAGAAGCCAAACCCTGGCATCCAAAGCTAATATTTTGCATTGAATAATTGACATATAGGGAAGGCTTCTATGGGGAGGCAGCGAAGCGTACTGCATTATTACAGAACAAAGCCCCACAAAAGAGAGTTCTGCCATAATGAATAGCAGAAATGTTTTAAATAAGGGGATTAATATGTCTGCCTTTTATATTCTGAATCAGTTCTATTCAGGATCCTCCATGGTTAATAGGGCATTGATTGGTGATTCTTTTCTCCAACAAGCTGCCTTTCCTTCTGTTTCTTTGGCTGCTTGGATTTGGCCCATGACCAGAGTGCCTGTTCCTGCTACTGTGCCAGCCAACGTTATGACAGAGATGTTGCATTACATTATTTTTTCCCCTTAACAATCAACTCTCTCTTCATTTGCAGGATTGATTTATTACGTTCAAGCACTGTTCTTTCTCTGTCCTCCAGGTTATTAATGTTATTAAACCAGAGTTGCTACTTATATTGTAGAGGAATAAAACATGATCAGTGAGGTTACAGCATCTAATATTTAAGATATGTAATGAACAGGCATCTGCTTCATAGACCTTTAAAACATGTGTAAACTTTGTATTATTCCACCAAAATGTTTACAATGTTTCTGTTTCTTTTCTTTAGTTTATTGCATTATAATGCTGAATAAACCTTGGAACCAACTGTGGAGAAGTGGTTTTGATGAAGACATTTCTTTTTTGAATTTGAAGAAGATACTCTGCACCTTCCAAATTCTTAAAAGTTGGAAATGAAGGAATGGGAGGGGGAATATTGTTTTTGGTATATCAGCACATGGTTTAATTATGAATGAATGAACTCATGGTCTGGTCCATGTGTTAGTAATTGTGGATTAATGTCAAGTTTAATAATCCTTTCAAGGGGGAGACGTAAGGGGGGGATGAACTTTTCAGAGCTGGATAACACAGCACAACCCTCAATTTTCGTGGACTTTGCTTTTTTTGTGTGCAAAATTTGAAATGGTTGTCACCTCCCTTTGTGACAATTTGAAGTGTCAACAGCAGCTGCAAAGGAAGCGGACAAGGCCTGGCTCAGCAAGATGTATCTCTTTGTGAATGAAGATCCAGCTCTGCCCAGGGGGATGGGCTTTGTCTTAGGCCAGGGGTCTGCAACCTTCACAACTTTAAGACTTGTGGACTTCAGCTCCCAGAATTCCTCAGCCCCCTGGCCTAGGCAGTGCCAGGAGCATCGGATTCAATCGGTCAGCTGCACTGTGGCTCTGAATTACTTTCTTAGGGAGCAGCAGCTCGATTATTAAAAAAACAATATTTTTCCCCCAGCATCTTATGTGAAAGAGAATGACTCCTCTTTCCTAAATACATGCAATTTATTTCTTCTTGTATTTATTAATTATGACTGTCCTGCTTCTAAATTGTTACTTGTTGTAGATACAGCTATTTATTGTTCAGTGCTTGCATGCTGAAACAAAGCCTGGAATAATTTTCAAGTATAAGGGCTTATGGGACTCTTACGTTTTGCACATTCTGTGATTTCTGACTTGCTCCGCTGCACAAAAAAAAAGCTGAATAATATTTGAGAAGAGAGTTGGGTAGGGGTCAGAATGGAACTATTGCAAGGTAGCATTTTAAATTGCATATGTACTGAAGGACGAAGCCATGAGGTTGTTTTCTCAAGCCATTGACTCCCTAAATCACATTTGTGCCCGCTGATAGTATTTCTGTTACATTTTTTTTTTGCCTAGTCATGCCTTTTGAATGAAAATATCTAGAAAGAGAGAGACAATAGCTTTTGTAGCTTTCTTTTTGTGCAGCCTCATCACTACTGGAAAGGGGACTGGAGGGAAATTCTATAGAACCTTTTTTCTCTCTCCAATAAGCGATGTCCAGTTTTGTTTTGTTTTTATTTATTTATTTATAGCTCATGGGATGTTTAATGTGCCATTTATATGACCAGGGGAACTTTATTCTCTTTAAGAGATGGGAAACCCTAGGGGGAAAGAGTTAGTTTCTGGTTAAATTAACACCAATTCTCTTGGTTTATCTTCTTGGATTAAAATGGAATTAAGACCCATTCTTCCTCCATCTGTTTTTTGATATAATATTATATCTATATTATTAGGTATAATAATTAGGATGCTCAATGGGGGAGCAGGGAGTTGCTAAATTCATTGAATATATTGTTTTGCATTAATTAGCAAATTGAGCTTTCAGAGGAACAGTAGCTGGAAGTATTATATGTAGGGTCCCGATCAATTAAAGGATTTTTAAATGTCCTACACCACCAACTTATTTTTTGGCTTGAATGTAGAAGTAAACCTGTTCAGTCTTTCCTGGTGTACTTAGCCCATAGTTCCTTTGTTTAACTTTCTAGCTGTGCTTTTCATAAGAATTGGTACAGCCAAACAACAACACTGCTACCAGTCCTCCATTGTGGTTGGTTGTCTTAATGTTATGTAAGCAAATTATTTTGAAATGCATGCATGCATGCTTATAAAGAGTTATGATCACGTCTGCTTACATTTTGATAATGTAGCTCAATTCTGACAGTTTACTGTAAAGAACAATTTTTGTTCATGGCATAATCCTATATGTGTTTACTCAGAAGTAAGTTTTAGTGTCTTAACTTGGGCTTACTCTCCAGTAAACATGTTTCAGATTGTAACCATCGGCTTTAGAGAGCTTTCTCATGTTGCCATAGGGTTTTTTCCTGATTCTTAATATATACGCATTTCTTATGTATTATCTTAAGTAAGAAATGAATGTACGTGAAGTTTTTCAAATTGTTAATTGTGATTCTTAGCATGGGTAGCAGAGAGGATTGAAGAAAGTCTGAATTATAAAACACATAAACATTGTATTGTGAACTTCTATTGATTTATACATTATTGACTGAAGTCTGATTTCTTTGGTCAATCTGACCAAAAAATATTGGTCAGTTGCCTTCATTTAAGGATAACTCTGCTTCTGAACTCTGATTTAAATATCCAAGGGTGAAATTATATTAATATTCATTTCACTGAGGTGTTTGACAACCTGTACACCACTGTGCAAGCTAATGCACAGAGTACAGCTGCATTAACTTAAGGAAGGATAAGGTTATGATTTATTATTGTTTGTTGATATCCTAGAAGGGCTTGATGGTATTGCTTGGTAGTTTTGCAAGGCAAATTGGAAAATCTAGAAAAAAGCTATTACCATTTAATTTACAAAGCTACAATAATCAATTCAATGCATTTCGTATAAAGCCCTGCCTACAAATTCTTTCCAAATATCTCTTAACTTGCATTAGGATTGGAGATATTGTTGCTCCTATAACATACATGCAAATAAAGCAATTGTAAGTGCCTAGCACTGTGAGTACTTTTGCATTCACTTTATACAGGAAGTAATGGCTATTTTTGCGTGTATGTGTAGTAGGGTGAAAACATAGAAATGACAGAATTCTGTGTGTGCACTTCTCCATGGAATTATTAAGTTTATACGGCAAACCTGTTCTGTAATACCATCCAATTTCCTAAAAGTGTCTGAAGTTTTTGCAGTTGCATTTCAAAGCAGTAGCTGCTTTCAAGGGCTTGGATTTACTTCATGGGTATAGGCAGAAGGGAACGGAAAATCAGGGTGGCCTCTCTAGCTCTGCAGGCGAATATTTTGAGCTCTTAGTCTTTGAATCAGCATGGGAATCTTGATTCACTACTTGGTGATTTCCAGTCTGAAAAAATAGCCCACACTTCTGAGACAAATGCGGTTCACATAAGAGTGCACACAAAAACCTTGGCATAAGACGAGAAAGTTCTTCGTATTTTGTGGGCCAGTTGCTGTGGAAACATTAAACAAAGGACAACCTACCACTTCTGGTATAATTGTGTAGCCCCTTTTCTTTAGGCCTGACACCTGTCTGAATAAGAGTGATTAGAACTGAATAGTGTCCCTTGTCTGGCAACTGAAGATGCGGTTCACGTACAAAAATAAGTGAAGTAAAATGTCTATGTGTTTCTTTGTATGCTACTACGTTTTTGAGGTTTTGTAAAACTGCATTTTTTTCACAATGTGAAACTGAAGGTCAATAAATTATTAGAGATTTTCTCTTAAATATGCTCTTCTGAAGTTTTTATTTCCTAATAAAAATAAAACAAATGCTTAGCTCAGTGTGTAAGTCCTGCCTTAATAAAAAGGGCATCTCAAAATCAGTTAAGACTTAATTGTTTTCTAATATCTGCTTTGGTTGCACTGGAATGTTCCCCTTTGTTCTAGTCTGTCACTCTTAACTGTGAATCAGCTTTTAAAATTCAACAGTTAAAATGACAGGAGCTTTGAGATGATTCTGTGGGCAAGCATTTATAAATCTACTCTCAGTTTTTGAAAAAGGGCTTGGAGACTGATATTACTTGAGAAATAAATTATGCAAGACGGAATTATTCCTGAGGGATAAAGTGAAAAATAACTGGTGCCTTTCCCTTTTCCATACTAAATACACAATCTAGAGGATAAATTCATTGAAATCTGTGTGAAGTGATTATGGACAAGAGACAACTAGGTTCCACTTCTCTGCATAACTGGGGGGGGGGGAGATGTACATAGCTTCTTCCAATCTTCAGCTAGAAAGAATATAAGAAATCTAAGAGTTAAAACTTTAGGAATTTGTTTATATTTCTATTTTTTACAAGAAGTTCTCAATTTATGATCGTAATTGAGTTCAGAATTATGGTCATAAGTCAGGCTACGGTAAGTAGGCCACCATGTGACCGTGCCTGATTTTATGTCTTTTGCAGCGGTTAAGCAAATGTGGTTATTAACAAACTCATTGTACCCAATGGAAACTAGAAATGCCGGTTCTTGGCAAAAAACATAGAGCACCCAAAATATGATCATATGACTTGGGAGGGGAGGAATGGTTTTTGGAACTCCAGAACTGAGTTGTCAGTAGTTCTGGTGAGGCCTCTCATAACTTTGAACAGTTGTTAGGTGACTGGTTGTAAGTCGGGGACTAGCTTTACATATATGATCCATGTATTTTCATAGTATTTATAACCTGCTCCAGTCTGGAAAGATTCTGGGCAACGTACAGTATTAAAAAAAATGGAAAAAAACCCACCAGGGTACATACATGTTCAGTAACAAAAAAGCTGCAAATTTTCAGACAGTACATGGGATTTTATATACATCTGGGTTATATAGACCTTTTGCATATTGATCTATAAATAAGCATGTAAGCAGTTGTAGCTTTCACAACTCAAGAACTACCTAAGGATCGTTCCTGTATTTCATTCAATTCATCCAAGCATTCACATTTGTTGGGTAAACATGCAGAAACATTTTAATGCAGTATTTGAATTTGCTTTTTTGCAGAACGTTTAAGCTGCACATTTGTACAGTGGTAAGTGCAGAGGGACTTAAGAGACAAAGAAGAGAAAGCTGTAGTAAACTAATGTGCTCTGCAAGGTTTTAGAAATAGGAACTGAACAACTGAGTTCTTAACATATTACATCAGTGCAGAACAGCAGTGGCCAACACCATCCTTTCAATTGTCCAGTATTCACTATCAGAAAGAAGGGGTAACATGATTCAATTTATTTATCCATGATGGACATTGTTAATGGTATACGATATTGTGGAATTATTAGAAGATAAACTAAATCAAATTCTTCAACTTTGGAATACATCTCTAAAACTCAGTTCTTTTCTCCATCTAAACAAGCCCCTTAGCATGGCACTTTTCTATGTTTTTGAGTAAAATATCTTAGTGACTTTTAATAGCAATAGCACTTAGGATCCAAACTAAGTTGATCACCAGGACCAGAGTTTTAGTCTTCCAAGCTTTTGTACTCATACTGGAATTTTTTTCTCTCCAGAATGTGTGCACTGGGCTGTTCCTTGTGTAGTGTTTATGTGGTAGTGCCTCATTGTGTGCAGCTTTTATTTGATCATTAGAATGTGGATGATCAGTTATTAAGTTGTTGGTTGTTGTTTCCTTGTGCTGGCACACACTTGGTTCCTAAATACCTATTAAGCTGGTGATAAATCAGCACTCCTGTTGACTGATAAGGGGCCACTTTCCAGGCTTCAATCATTTCCCTAGCTATTTTTGTCCCTGCTCAGCCAACAATCTTAGTAGCTGTGAATTGAATGTATGTCCTTGTTCATTGAAATGTGAGACTACCAATGAGTTCAGGTCTCCTCATTCATGTTCTTGCAATCTGGTGGTTAGCTTCCTCCCCATCTGTTCTATATAGTCACAGGCAATCCATGCAGAGAATACGGTAAATTACAATAGAAATTTCTCTCATCTCCAAGCAATCTTTGTAATGCAGGATTTGTCCTCTTAGGACAGTCCCTGGGCAGTGGGCAATGGCCACTTGCAGATCTTGGAAGCTGTTCTACTGCTTCTGAAATTTTTTGAAGTATGGCAGGGTGTGCCATATAGTGGGTCTTGTATCTTCTTCCTTTCTCTCTCCTGCATGTTGGGCAGTCATCTTGTAATAAACACTTGTGGGTATCCATTCTGCCTGAATTGTTCACATAAGTACCTGCTCTCTCCAGTTGCTTTGCTTACTGGATTATTAGTGGGTTCTCACCCTGTCATACAGTGTTCTGACACAACTCTTTATGTGACAGTGGATGGTTACTTTTGAAACTTAGAATGCGTGGAGTGTTGGTAGCCTTGCAATATAATAGCCATCAACACCCCAATTAACAACTAAAATCCATATACAACCAGGCACCACATAAATACTACACATGGAACTGCTCAGTGCACACATTCTGGAGAGAAAGAAGTTCCCTGAGGATTGGTTGTAGCACAAGTCCGAAAGCTTGGAAGACTAAAACTCTGATCCCGGTGACAGACTCAAATTGGATCCTACAAGATTATCCTGGGACACTTATACTTGCCTTCATTTGTAGTAGTACTTAGAATGCTTTAGTGCACTCTCTGGGCAATTTACAATGTCAACATGTTATCCCCAATAACCTGGGTCCTCATTTTACTGACCTTGGAAGGATGGAAGGCTGAATCAACCTTGAGCCTCATCAGGATCAAACTTCAAGCTGTGGGCAGTTTGCCTGCAATACTGCATTCTAATCACTGCACCACCAGGGGTCCTTTAAACATGTACTGTTATTAAATTAAAAAAGTGAAAAACCCTACTCAGAAAAATCTAGTTGCTCGCCGTTGTTTTGAACGGCAATGTGGACTGCAAATAAATTGAATAATAATTAACTAATTTAACAAGCAGAAATTATTTCCATATTAATGACAGTTTATGTGACAACTAGTTCAAACTACACACATGTATAATATAACTTTTAGAAATTGGGTGTGCTGAATGAATTAAATCTTGAAGATCACTTTGCAAGCTGCATTTGGACATTATCAACACCTTTCTTTAATGGAGAGAGCAAGGCAAAAACAACAAACCAATTCTCACTAAAGAAAATCCAATAATAAATGTGTTCATCAGGTTCCACCATTTTATTTCCAGCATTTTGATTGAAACCTCAGTGTTTTAAGGTAACGCTATTAGGAAAAAAATATGAATGTAAGGCAAAAATAGGCATTTTAACATTTTAAAATAGTTGCATCAAGAAAGTAATTCTTACAATCAAGAACAGAATTTAAATGTATAGTCATTTAAAAGGATAACCATATCACATTTTGTAGGACATTCATACAGTCTTAAAATTTGAAGATAATCCATAAAAATGTGCTGTTTTATAATTTTAATGTTTTAATTTTTAAAAGTCCATTATTTAATGCCAGTTTTATAGATTTATGATTGCCTTATTACACTTATGCATAATTGACAGACTTGCTTTATATGACATATTTGTTTATTATAGCCTAGAAATATTTTAAAAGCAACATTATTTTCTAATTTTTTTTTCGTCCTTCAGCTCAAGCCTTATAGAACAAAAACTCTCCCTTGTCAAGGTCATTTATAGAGACAATGTTCAATAAAGATGACTTTTTCTATAGGGGTACTTATGCCTTCTCCACCCAACAATTGGTCTAGGGACAATGAACAATTTATACACATCGCAACTGTCTGTTTATGCTATTCCTCAGAAAGATGAAACTAAATGAGTGTGAGTTCAGAAGAACTGGAATGAGAGATGTGCCTTACTTTCACAGGACACATTAGAAAAGCTGTCCAAGGACAACCTTCTCTTTGAAGGCATCACCTATCTAGAGAGCTACCCCATTCATATCCAGTTTAAAGATAAGGAAACTTATGAATGGAGAACGAGTACTTTGAAGTTACCCATCAACAGCAGATTGAGCAGACAGATAAATTACCTAGTCATAGTATTGCAGATTAGACTGGTGAGATGTTCTGCATGTCTAAAATTAAGTTGTAATACTTATTTGTAAATTTGTACCACTAGATATAAATTAGTTCTAACTGGCCCAAAGTTTGTCCTGTTTTTTCCCCATGATAAATTACCTCCTTTTGTAGTGGTAGGTATGGATATGCCATAAAACAGATAAGCATATAAACTTTTCTTTACGATAAGCAGTTTTCCTTTTCTTACTGAACTGACTCATGGAATAAATAAATTCTTCTTGATTAAAATTCTCTAAATAATACATGTAAAATATGGAAAGGCGAATGCTTAAATTTTAATTCTGTCCTAAAAAATAACTCTAACCCCTACAAAAAATTGAATGGACAGTATGAGAGTCTCAAATGTAAATCCCCATACTGTTGTCAATGGTGTGTGTGTGTGTGTGTGTGTGTGTGTGTGTGTGTGAAATGTGTGTCAAAATAGTGGCCGTGACCATGCGTTTGAAGCCCTGTCCCATTTTAAATTATCTTGTAACATTTAAAAAGAGGTGGGGCTTTGGTCATGTGGCTGTGGCTGCCTTTGCTGTAGTTGTCAAGAAAATGAAATATGAATGAATCAACAAAGAAGAAAACTAACTTGATTTGAAGACAATTTTCCCTCTACCTGTTATATTTTTTTATCACATGGGCTCCAGCAAGTGATTTACAGAACTATAGCTTACAGAAACTTCATATTGCAGTTATTTAGGCTTCCCAGTGAAAAGACTTGAGTGTGACTTCATTTATTATGACTAAGTAGAATCAGGTGTGCTAGCTCAGAGCTAAAATTTGGAGCAGCAGTCCAAGTGTAGCCTTCTGAGGAAGTCCAGACAAGAAGCACACCCAGAAATACTAGTTCTATTTTTTTGCAAGGTTACATTAACAGAACCTTGCAAGTCTGAAAGTACATCTCTTCCCCATCACCTTTATAGTCCAAAAAACTAGGGAGGGCTCTTTCTGAGAATTTGTCCTGCCCCCATTTCTTCTGTGGCCTAACTATTGCTTGTCTGACTATTCTGCCGCTTCTCCACCTGTTTCTCAAGTTGATTCCCACATCCCATTACATCAGGATTTTGTTCCCACATCCCATTACATCAGGATTTTGTTCAGAAGAATGAGGAAACCTCCACAAGCAATAATAAAATTAGTTTACCACATTTTGACATGATAAAACAATACATGTTGTTGTCTAAAAAGAGTGTGGCAGAGCATGTGGTGGGTAGGAAATGCAACAGGGCAAATTTAGTTCATAAATTTAACTGCACCTAGCATGGGATACCATTTTAAGAATATATGATTATCTCTACACTGCTGTCTCTTGCAGGATGTCAAAGAACTAGTTTTATAGGCAGATATTTGATCTTGCTAAAAATCACAGACTTCTGCTGTCAATATTGTTTCCATAGTATTTGGAAAATGCGTCCATTTGAATTTCTGCAAGATAGAAATGCACACCTCTAGTTGTTTTTGGAGATTTGTGTTTACTTTGGGAGTTCTCCATATTTCTAACCATTCTCATTGCAGCGAGTGAATTTTATTTCTGGGTCTCCTATCTCCCCTTCTACAGCCATGCGCCAATCCTTTTTGTAGTCGGGTTCCAACCAGTACATATTCAAAGAATGTCTTTCAGATGCAGCACTCCCTTTTTGTCACTTCATTATAGTGTGTTGATCATACTGTATTTATTTATTTCTTAAATTTATATGCTGTCCATCTTGCTATCCAAAGTGACTCTGGGCAGCTTACAATGCCATACAAATGCAGCAAAACATATAATCAGGAATTGAGAGAATATTCTAAAGATCTCAGGCTCTTTTATAAATAAGACAGGAATTCTTTTTTCCAAAGTAAAAATCAGATTCCCTTATCTTTACTGTCAGTTTTGATTTGTATGAACCAGAGTGTTGTAAGAATATACTGTAGACTTAGGCTATCAAATCTGGGTTGGAAAAATCCCATCAACCAATAAACTATCAATTGTTATTTATTTTGCATAGGAACCCTGGTGGTGCAGTGGTTAGAATGCAGTATTGCAGGCAAACTCTGCCCACAGTCTGGAGTTCAATCCTAATGGGCTCAAGATTGACTCAGCCTTCCATCTTTCTGAGGTCAGTAAAATGAGGACCCAATTGTTAAAAGCAATATGCTGACTAGATAGTGCTATAAAGCACTATGAGGCGGTTTATAAGTCTAAGTGCTATTGTTATTATGGTGCTCATACTTCATTTAGAAAGTTGCCAGAAAGCTTGCTGTTGCTGCAGCAGATGCTGTTTGTTCAATCATTTGTCATTCTTGGAGATTCTATGGACTAGTTCTCCACATTTTCCAATCCTGTATGGTTTCTTCCAGTAGTTTTATGCTCAGGCTGCTGTTGGTTTTGATGGTGTCTAGGAAATGTGTTTTCTTTTACCTCTGATCATTCTCAACATAATTACATTTTCCAATTAATTTGAGTACATGACATGACCAAAATAAGTGAGGTGGAATTTTGTGATTTTGCCTTCCAGTGATATGTCTGATTTTATACAATTCACTACTTGCTTGTTTGTCACTTTTGCTGTTCAAGGAATGAACAGGAGCCTTCTCCAACACCACAGTTCAAACAAAGCATTTTTTTTTTACTATTTTTTTTCATGGTCCAACTTTCACAACTATAGCTAGCTATGGAAAACATGACAATGTAAAGTATTTGGCACTTAGTTGCCAGGCTAATGTTCTTGCTTTTGCATACTCAATTCATGCTCATCATTGCTGTGCAACTCCATGTGATTTGATGCTTTATTTCTAGACAGCATTCATTGATTTTATCTATCTGTAATCCTAGGAAAGTGAATTCTTGCATGCATTTATCTCTTCATCATTCGTCACGGTGGTTATGAGCTTGGTGTTCTTTATGTTCAGGAAGAGGCCAAAGGTCTTGCCAGACAATTTACAGATAAAAAAAAGATCATATTCTGTTTGCATGAATTGTGTTTATTTTACACATATAAACAAAATTTCCCAGACACCACTTTGCATGAAGAATTTAGTTTCTTAAAACAGTTGAGACTATTCTGTCAGCAACAGATTAAATCTTGGGTATAACTGCTTTACATCAGATTGGTTGATAGTTCTATGTAGATCAGTATTGATTTTGACTGGCAGGATCTTGCAAAATTGTAAATAATCACATAAATGCATCACCCAAAGGATGACAAAATACGTTCTTAATTTGCATTAAATTTCACGTGGGCTCTAAGTATATGAGTAGATGTAAATTTAGAAAACATTGTATAAGGTATGTTATTACAGTTGTAAAGCTTATGATCAGATATACTTTGTTCATGCTCAGTCTCCTGCCCAGAGGTGAACTAATGTCTCCTGCTCTCTTTTAAGATTCTTTGTTTTTCAGTTTGATCTGTTTGAACCAGTCAGCCTTTTGGACAGAGGACAAGTATCCTTTAAATAGAAATGTCAGATTTTCTGCATTCAAAACAAGCAGTCACAAACTTGGCCAAGTAAGTGAACTTGGCTTTCTGTTAATAAATGCATGAGATGGCATTTGTTGCAGTGCCTAAACTATCGACAAGGCAATCTGTCTTCTATGTCACTTCCATAATCATTCACAAATGAAAAGCATTCTTAATGAGTTGTGACCTTATAATCAAGTATACAATCAAGTATACAAACCAACCTGCAGAGTAGAAATGTGTGCAAGGCATGTGTTTGATTAAGCAAATTATAGATCCTATATAATCAGGTTTAGATTAGGCCTTTAGACTAATAGTTCTTTGTGAATCCTGGGAAACTAGATTAGGCATTTTTTTTTCTTTCTGTATGTTATTTTCCTTAGTTGCCTGAGCAACCATAATCTTTATTTCTGAAGAGATAGAGAGCCCTGAAATAGGAAGCAAAATTTCAACAAAGGTGATTGTTAATCCTTTTCTTATGTCTTTAGACTTTAGTTGCTATTTTATTCTTGTATGCTAGATGATACTTTGAGATGTCTGGGACTCTATATTGCCTTTTGTGATGCTTTAATTCAGCCATCGCGCATCTGCTGCTCTTCAAATGTGCTAGGCTTCAGTTCTGACTACTTAGGTAGCAGATCCTGGGAATTGAATCTAAGGTACCAGATTGCTGAAGATAGTTTTAAGTTAACTAAACAAGCAATGGCTGAAACATAAATGGCAGGCTATCTTATTTCATTTTGTTTATGTTTTTACATTTCATATTACATTTAATTGTTTCAATTTAGTATTATGTTTTGTAAGCCCCTAGGGTCCACTGGGCTGGGCAGCTATATTAAATTTGAATTTAAATAATAATAATAACAATGACGTAAATAATCACCAAAATGGTTCACAGAAACATCTGAGAAAATTATCACGTACCAGTAATGAAAAATTGGCAGGAACAATAGTTGAAAAAGTAGTTGAAAATGAACAGATTAAAATATTGTGGGAGTTTTGAATATAGACTGATAAAATCTTGGCTCATAACATGCCAGATATAACTGTGGTTGAAAAGAAGAAACTGAAGATAATTGATGTGGCAATACTAGAAGATAGCAGAATAGAAGGCAAAGAATTGGAGAAAATCACTATTAAGATTTGAAAATTGAAACTGAAAGATTATGGTATAAACTGGTCATGGGTCCCAGTGGTTATTGGCACTCTGGCTGCCATACCAAAAAAATCTTGAATGACTCTTAGAAAATCTGTGCATTCACAAAATTTCCATCTGTTAATTGCAAAAGGCCACACTGCTTGGATCTGCATGCATACTACTGTATACTGATACATTGCATCATCTTAGATTCTTGGGAAGAACTTGATGTGTATGAAGGCCAACACCAGCTAAAGAACTGGCAGCTGTGACTTCATATTGTTATGAACAGACAACAACAACAATAACAACAACAATAAAATTTTGACAAAAAAGTTGAGATATTGGATATTGCAGTACCTGGAGACAGCAGAATAGAATAGAAAGAATTGGAGAAAATGTAAAGGCGGGCAAATAGAAGTAGAATGTCTATGGCAAGAGAAAGCAAACATAGCTGCAATAGTAATAGGACCTTAGGTGCAATTCCAAAACTTCTGGAGCACCATTGGCTTTGACAAAATCACAATCAGTCAATTGCAAAAGGCAGCATTACTTAGTACAGCTTACATCCTGTGACAACATTTTTAATATTATTAAACAATGTCTGCTTATCCCAGATCCTTGGGAAGGACTCTTTAGGTGGACAAAAATGCTAAATCCAGTCTGAACATCTTACTGACTGTTTGATGAACCAAATCATACAAGTCATAATGCAATACCTGTTATAGTAAGCAAGTGATTAATCCAGTTGCTGCATCTTAGATTTTGCAAATATTTGTTGAAATTTCTATATTTTATGATGATCAGATCCAGCACCCAGCATGGATCATGCACAGATAGAGGCTTAAGATGCTAAGCTTTGGTTGGAATGCTATGATGAGTGTAATTCCAAATGCTCATGAAACTGGATTAAGAATCAGAGAAGTTATGCAAGAAGTATACATTATTGGCAAGTACTCCACTGCATAAATTATACATTTACTCTGTCTTTCAACCTAATTACTGAAGAGTAGAATGTGTGTGTGTGTTTATGTGTTTGCATTTGGTTGCATTTAGGGAGGAAAGGTCATCTCACCATCTTTGTAAGAGAGAGATGACCTTTCCTCTCTGAATGCAACCAAAATCCCCTTCCCCGGCAATCAGGTTTTGGGGGGAAAAAGGCTCCACATGCATAAATAGAATATTTTGTCTAAATGTAATTGAGTTGTGCAGAAAGAGTGCAAAGACGAAAGATACAGACCAGACTTAAGGCACCACAGCCTGACCTTAATCTATAGGCCAGGGCTTCTCCACTCTGATCTATCTCTTATATTTTGTCCTTCTAAAGAATTCACAATGATATTTATGAGAGGAGGATTAACTCATTCTTATCCTCAAAATAACCTATCAGGGAAGGTTAAGCAGAAAGTTAGTTCCTGATTCAAAGGTCATCTAGTAGAAGGATGTAGAAAAAAAAGAGGCAAAATCTTTAATTTCTGTGACAGTACCTTTCTAAAGAGGGTTCATACTAAAGATACAAATCTACCAAACATAAGATTTCTGTCATTGTATATTTATTTATTGGCAACTATCCAGGCACCTGAAAATGTGTAAGAGGGAGGGAAGTAGTCTGTCTATAGTTTGTTTGTTTGTTTTTAAATGTTTCTAAGAAGGTCCCATTATTCTTTAGGAAATAATAAGTCTTTAGTTAGGTCAAAACACTTGATACCAAATGTACTGTTAAAAAAGCTTGCTCATAAAAAGTCTTTCTGTATTAATTCATCCTTCCTTGATTATTTTTAACTAAAAAAGAGCCAAATAAACAGCTGCCTGAGGGTGGTGTAAATTTGTGCAACATAAATTCTTACAAATATCTTTCCTTCTATCCATATGTCCAACACCTACATATTATCCTTCTGAATTTATCCAGGCACAACTCATGAAATTATAGCATTTCATGAATTCTTATTTTTGCCAGAGAGAACTATCAAAGGGAAACTCAGATCATTTATTGAGAAATTTTCCAATGTTCTTAGAAATCTTGAGCGAGAATCACATTTAGTATTAATAAAGTTTACTAGATGCACATTGCTTTCTTCCAATCTGTCTTTGCAGTTTCAGGAAAATGAATATTTATATCCATATACCTTCACTTCAGAGTGATCTCTGTGGCAAACAGTGATGCGCATACAGAGTGTGCAATGGCTTTTATTTGTCATTGGCTAATCCTAATTGTTATGGCCACAGGTTATCACAGGGATCAGACTGTTAGTTGTTGGGGATCATGCAAGGGATGAATACTAACTTCATGTACTATCTATCAGCTTCCCACAGACATCTGCTTGCCAATCATGTGAAACTGGATGCTGGATTAGATAAAATGATGGTCTAATCAAGTACATTTTTTAATCTTAACAAAATCCATTGTTTGATTTCAGATTTCCTTTTATTCTGTTGAACTACAATTCTATTATATATCGAGTGCTGCAAATGTACGCACACATACAAATGTGGGTTTCCAATATGTTATGTGAAATCCTTGCATAAACTGAATTTGCAGAATTCAGTTTATGAATTTGAACATTGAACAGGTGGAAAAGAGAGTAGCAAAATATGGTGACAAATTTTTGTACCCAGAGGCTCATAAAGCACATCATTTACCCAAAGCTGTTTTCTTCCTTATCTCATGATACATGTACAAGGAAAGCATTTTCTCTATATTTTCTACAGCTGGATTTCCAGTGCGCATGATTATCAAGGCAGACAAAGGGGTAAAATGTAATGTGGCACTACAAATGCTTTTGCTATAGAATTCCTTATACTGTGTACTGTAAATTCAGCCCTGTTAAGGCTGAAGATCATTCATTAGTTTTGGCATGATGTAATATGTCCAGTTTTATCTCTAGTATTAGAGAGGTCTGTTTCTTTCTTTCTTTCTTTCTTTCTTTCTTTCTTTCTTTCTTTCTTTCTTTCTTTCTTTCTTTCTTTCTTTCTTTCTTTCTTTCTTTTTCTTTCTTTCTTTCAAATGTCACCCATATCACTATCCAAAGCATCTCAGGAGGCTTCTTCTTCCTTTTGGACAAGATGTTCATGACCATTTTGACTCCACAGTAGCAATAATAGCAACTGCAATGCAGAATCAAGTGGGAAACAAGGATGCACAGCTAACAACGGCATAACCAGATGATAAATGTGAGTGAGGGCAGAAAATGGTTTTAGCAGGAAAATGTTCAAGTAATTTTGGCAGGAGTAAGTATTGGCATGCTTCCAGATAGATGCTGAACAAAATTGACTATGTTGGCAAAAATCACACAATAATGAATTTTGTTATTTATTTATTTAAAACTTTTATATAGACAAGTGTCTTATAACCAACTCGCTCCCAATCAAAAGTTTTGAATTTTGTTTACGTAAAGTGAATTCCTGAAAACCCCCCCAATCATATTAAAAAAAGAAAATGTCTAATTTCAGTCAAATAATTGTTGAAATGTGCAGGCATATCTTGCATATCTTTATTTTCTGTTACTTTCAAGGCTCTTTTTGGTATTTAAAATGCATTCAAAATGTTACTATAGCCTCTGGCTGACATCATACAGCATACTAAATCTTGGGGTTTTTTTTAACCAGGGTTTGTTTTACAGTGTTCTAGCTTGTGTATGCAATAAACCATGCTCTACAAATCTCAGTGTCTAGGTTCAAACACAGTAGTGGGATTCAGCCAGTTTGCACCAGTTCGGCAGAACCGGAGCTAATTTTTTGTTGCCGAGGCCCAGAATGAACTCCCAGAAGCAGCACCCACACAGAGAACCGGTTGTTCACATATTTGAATCCCACCACTGTTCAAACATCTTGTTAAGCAAAAAGCAAGCACTCAATATTGTATGTTATTGTGCTATGTGAACTATATTAAAAATATACGGAAAGAAATCCATGGACCAGATTCACTTAAAACTACTTCAGGTCCCTTCACTGCTGTGACCCCCTTGGATGTTAAAACGGCTGGTGCTGAACCAGGCAATGCATGGGAACCAGGCACTTCAGGAGCCTTCTACTCACAGCAGTGGCTCCTGTGACAGCATCCGTCCACTCCTGAGGGCTACCCCATGAGACCTGGCCAGGTTCAGTAGGCTCTTGCCTAGCCTCACCTTCACCCACTTCAAAGAGCAGTTCTTCCTGGGTGTGGCATGCTGGATTCTGGCCCCAAGCTTGGGAAATATTCTTCTCTTCTTGCAGGAGGACAGTGCTTCCTAATAAGGAATCTTCAGTTCATTTTTGCTTGGTTTTGGGGAGTTCCAATTCCTATTTTTATGTTTGTAAACAAAACAAACAAGCAAACAAAAGGATTGCCAACATGCAAAACTATTGAAAAAAGTATCTATGGCTTCCAGTTCCTGGGGACAAATTAAGTGGTTATTGCTATTATTTACTAGATATAGATAAACTGAGAATTGATTTGGTAGCAGGGTTGGGGAGCAAGTAGTGGAGTCTTGTTATATATATGAAAAGTCGCCTCCTAAAGTTGAATACAAGTCAGCTGGAAGTCTAAGATCAAATAAGTAGCTATTGTGCTTACATTTATTTCATTTAAAAACTGTTTGTCTTGTGTTTGTTCATATGTATGATTACTTTGTATTCCAGTAAAGGTATTGAGAATGCTTCAAATTAATATATAGCTGATTCATATGTCTATGCAAACAAAGTTCTACGTTTTAGCTTTTTGGAACACATTTTGAAAATTGGGGAACAACAATAGAAACCAATTGCAGCAATTTCAGAGAAAAAGCTCAAAGAAAAAAAAGACAGAGAGAAAGATTTTAATTTGACTGCTACCCTTATTTGTTTCCACAAGATTTTATTCTTATTTGTAGTTACATAAAGCATAACATAAGTCTAAAATCAGCCTACATGGCCAGCTATATATTATCTCTGCATGTAATCAGATCTTGACCATTAAGAGCAGAAATGCCTTGTTTTCACTCAAAGATTTCTGAAAAAGGAAGACTTCTCATCTGGGGGAAAAGTCTGAATGAAAGCCTTGTTAGAGAGGGGATTAGAATCAAATAGTCCTTGCCACCTCTCTGGGGCTGGCTTTGCAAGGGCTCTTGGCAGACTTTGGATAGGCTGCAGGTGGTCCTTAGGCTCGCCTTTAGCTTTTTCCAGAACACACAGGAAGAACGGTATTCCCAGCAGGTATCAAGGAAAGACGCTACTCAATGCTGCTTGCCTTGGACCATCTGTTTTGTCTGAAGTGGCTGTCCAAATTCACCGGCTGTTTTTTCTCTTAAAAGAAAATCCATATTGTTGCCAGCAAAAAATGACAAATGGGATTGTGGGGATGGGGAAGAACCCCCTTTGTGCACAGTATGGAGCCAGAAGATAGGCACAGGAAAAAAAAATCTCTGAAAAGTGGCAGATAATTTTGCTGTATTTAATTTCAGGACTGAACATTCTATTTGTTCTGGAAATGAAATATCTTTCTTATTGTGACTGAAATTTAGTGTGCTTATGCACATGCTGAATCTTGGTTGTAATTTAGAATACAGCATTAAAGCAATCCATATGGGGGAAATATAACACAAATATATGTATCTAAAAACATACATAACATTTTCAATTTTAGCATATGTATTTAGTTGGGTCCCGAATGTGCATATCAAATCAAATACTAAATACAACTAAATAAGAGATAGAAAGGCTGCACTGAGACCTACGGAGAGTTGTATTGGGAATGCAACAGAGGGCTGATAAGCTCTCAAATTTACAAATACATACAAAGTGGTACTTTTCTTCTCACTCCCAGCACCTGGGTCAACACCAGTATCTTCAGTCAGCTAATGAAGAGCCAAACCAATGCTGTTCTGTCAGAATATTGCACTAATTTCTCAGAGCAGGCTTATATAAAATGCATTAGGATAATAACATAATATATGCCCAGGCAGCATCAAAACTCTGGAGGAAAAATAAATGCATGCTTACACAGCATGCCCTTTGAGGTAATCAAATGAGGATCTTGGAATGTATTTTGATGCAGTTAGGGTATTGTAACAGAATTTTGAAAATCCATCAAAGCCTCTACTTCAACTTATACCTAACAGAGTGAAGGAAAAGTTGTTTTGAGTTTCTTTCTCATGCTTTTAAATTTTTCAGATCTCAGATATCCTTTGTGCAACAGTTTGAAATTCCCCTCTCTCTTTTTTGAATCAAACTCACATTCAATTACACATATTGAGTCACAACAATATTCCAATTAGCCCAATATTATCTCCATGTTACCATTGAGGATGAGCATCTTCATTAACAACTAGAGTTATCTAAAATTGGCATTGGCTAGTATATTCTTCCTAGCTACCCAGAACACATGTCATAAATAAATTTCTGTGTTGTAGCAGCAATAAATAAAGAATCATACACAAGTAACTTATGAATCAACAGAAAAAGAATGATGGCAAAATTCTATTGAAACAAAATCAATGTTTTTCAATCTCTAAGATGTGTGGCCTTCATCTCCCAGAATTCCCCAGCCAGGGTTGAGAAACACTGCGACAAACCACATAAGCTACAGTAGGCCAAAAAACAGTATATGTTGCATTACAGAAATTAAATAACATGTGGGTAAAACTTTCTTCCATAAGAATACTTTAAAAGAAAGAATGCTAAAAGTAAGAATGTTATTCATTCTTTAGTTATATATGACTATTTAACCTGTAAGCTAAGAAAACATGGCTGCTTTGGAAGAAACCAGTACTGCACATACAATCCTGTACAATATTGCTAAGATATACAGTAGCTAAAGATACATTTTAATAATAGCCCTCATTTGTTTTTAAAGTCTTTTCTTGGGCAATTTTGATCTATTTTCTAAATATTTAAATCATCTTGCACATATGCGGGCAGTTTAAAAATACCTATAGTATAAAATATATATATGCAATTTGTGAAAAATCAAACCACTGCTATTATCACTTAGATAATATTTTATCCAAAACTGACAATATCTGTTTTGCACGAAAAGAAATGTCATATATTTGAAGACACAGGGCAAGCTAAGTTGAAATGCAAGAGAGAACTTAAGAATGACAATGGCAGTAGAGATAAGAGAGGAAACAGAATGTAATTCTAGAATTTTTATCCAGCCAGCCAGATAGCCACAATCTTCTATCTGTATGATCTGTTGGAAAGATTATCATGACTCTATTTAGCCAATGAAACATTGGTTCAAAAAAACTTTCTATTACATTATCAATGAAATACATTTTAATAATATATTAAGTACCTTTTACCAGTATACCCACTGCATCCAATTAAAAGATTGGCATAGCATTGCTCTGTTATTATAAATACTCTATGATGATCCAGAGTTAGAGGGAAAAATGAATAAAAATGAAAAGATAGAATATTTAAAGATGGTGCCTAGTCCAGGTAAAACTAATGATATTCCAAATATTTGCATCTATTCTAAGCCTCAGAATATATACATTCTATACAAATATTCTTTCTCATTTATTGTTCTGCAGCATATTGCTTTCTACTGAAGATTTTGGCTAATCTATGTTTGTCGCTGAACCGGTTCTGTCTCTGACCTTGTTCTGCAGTGTCAGGAATTCTATTTGTGCCTGAGAAGAATATATCAGCATATCTAGGAGTTACAATACTTGAGTTACACAATGATTTCAATTCCAATATCTCTTTCCTAACTTTTTCAGGCTTTGATCTTGCTACGTTCAATAACATGTAAATGGATCCTCTATTCATAAACTGAGTAGTAACCCTTGCAGAGCTTTGTAGGTGCTTCTGATAGCATAAAGGCTTCTACTTAGTAAGACCACACTTGGAATACTGCATCCAGTTCTGGTCACAACAATATAAAAAAGATGTTGAGATTCTGGAAAGAGTGCAAAGAAAAGCGACATGAATGATATTGTAGGGAGCTGGAGGCTAAAACTTACGAAGAACAGTTACAGGAATTAGGTATGTCTAGTTTAATGAAAAGAAGGACTAGGGGAAACATGACAGAAATGTTCCAATATTTGATGGGCTCCTACAAAGATGAGAGTCAAACTATTTTCCAAAGGACCAAAAGGCAAGATGAGAAACAATGGATGGAAACTAACCAAGGAGAGAAGCAACCTAGAACTAAGGAGAAAATTTCTAATGGTGAGACCAATCAACCAGTGGAATAGCTTGCCTTTAGAAGTTGTGATGGTCCATCACTGGAGGCTTCCAAAAAGAGATTGGACAACCATTTGTCTGAAATGGTATAGGGTCTCCTGCTTGAGCAGGGGGTTGGACTAGAAGACCTCCAAGGTCCCTTCTAACTCTATTATTCTATGTACTTATCTTCAGGTAAATGCAAAGGTTCCCTATCCTCTTTTTTTTTAACACAAGAACTTTGGGGCCCGAAGAGATGGGCCTGAAACAATAGGTAGGACCAATGTAAGAAGGGCTAACATGACTCTTTTACATTTTGTTCTGGTAAAATTCCTCGAGAGGGTTCTCTTGCCAGTTTCCTGATTTCTAGGCCAGCACCTTAACTACTACATCAAACAGTCTAATAATACTATGTAAACATAATGTAAATAGAGTGTAAAATAATATAGGTACATCTTTCATTATGACATTGTCATCTCACTGACAAACTGTCTAGTGCTCATGGATACCAAAAATACATTTTTTAAAACGTGACTCATGACCATGAGATTATCCATCCTAATTTAACCCCAATTTATATTAGATGCCCACAGCAGGATAAATGGGAAAATAAAATGGAATAAAATAAAAATGAAATTTAAAAAATGATATAAAATGTTTGGGATGGGATTGATATGAAGCAATTGTGGAAGGAGTATTTTGGAGGTTTTTTTGGGAATGTAGGAAAGCATAAAATTGAAACAAATGCTAGAAATGCTAGTAACCAGTAAAAGTTTAACAGGAAATCATATACGTGGTGAGCCTGTTGAAAACAAAAATAGTGTTATCCAGTTATCGTCTGTTTGGAGGCCCTATTTCATACCACGCAAGCTGGCTGGGAAATTCTGGGAACTGAAGTCCACACAGCAAAATATATTATTTCCATGTGGAAGGATCCAGTCCCAACCTCCAGGTAATGGAATATTGCCCATGCTCGCTGGGGAATTCTGGGAGCTGAAGTCCACATATCTTCAAGCCACCAAGGTTGAGAAACACTGTTGGAAAGCATTAGGATGCCCATGAAAATGAACAATAATAGTATGCCCATTGAGGCAATACTGAAAAGCAAGCCCCAAGAACATAAAAAGCTGCCTTCTTTCTATCTACTAATATAGCCTACTGGATTAATAATAATAATAATAATAATAATAATAATAATAATAATAATAATAATAATAATAGTAGTAGTAGTAGTAGTAGTAGTAGTAGTAAAGTTGGAAGGGACCTTGAAGGTCATCA
>NW_015387304.1:306414-355884 GCF_001527695.2 Protobothrops mucrosquamatus | reverse complement strand
CAGGAAACCCTATACCATTTCGGACAAATGGCTGTCCAGTCTCTTCTTAAAAACTTCCAGTGTTGGAGCATTCACAGCTTCTGGAGGCAGGTTGTTCCACTGGTTAATTGTTCTCACTGTCAGGAAGTTTCTCCTTAGTTCTAGATTGCTTCTCTCCTTGATTAGTTTCCACCCGTTGCTTCTTGTCCTGCCTCCAGGCACTTTGGAAAATAGCTTGACTCCCTCTTCTTTGTGGCAGCCCCTGAGATATTGGAAGACTGCTATCATGTTCCCCTTCGTCCTTCTCTTCATTAAACTAGACATACCCAATTCCAGCAACCTTTCCTTATATGCTTTGGCCTCCAGTCCCCTGATCATCTTTGTTGTTCTTCTCTGTACTCTTTCTAACGTCTCAACATCTTTTTTACATCGCGGTGACCAAAACTGGATGCAGTATTCCAAGTGTGGCCTTATTGCCCTCAGCTTGGTGGGACCCAGACTTCAAATATCCCATGATCTCAAGATTGAGCCTGGACCATTCTGCACAAGAAAGAATGTGTTTTGCTGGTGAACTGGGAAACAGGGAACAATGGCCACATCTTTTATCTTTAACGATTTGCACTACATACCGCTGGTATTTCTGAAAGCAGCCCATTTGAAAGATACTTAAAATGTGGCTTACTGTGCTGTGTGAGGAAGACCTGCAAAAGGAGTTAACTACCCTAAGATGTTGCTAGGTAACAGAAATTGCTGCATCATTGGTCATCCAATGAGAAATTAGTCTGGTGATGTAATGCTTATGTTTGGTTCTATGCTCTTGATAGCATTTCAAGGTAGCCAGAATGCAGCATTATTCAGAAAGCACGGAAACAATTTAGACTGATGATTTGGCTGTTAAAAAAACAAAGAGCTGGCAAGCTTGATTCTGTTCATTCATTGCACAGTTGTTATTCTAAGACAGCTTTCAACAAATTTATATCCAATGTATGCTACATTACAGTTTGTCTACAAGATAAGAACTGTGGTGTACTTAAAATCTAACGTGGGAAAACTGCTGGAAATTGCTTTCCTGCTGAGAGTGAGGTTAAATTTGTTATAAGTTTTGCTAGCAACTGCTGTGACTAAACTTTATTCAAATAAAGTTGTGACATGTCATTTGTCATGTTTCCAGTCAATGTAACATGGAGTCACAGAGAACTGACAACAGGGATTCATTTGTCTAAGCATCATTAGAGCATGCAGAATATTTAACTCTGCGTAAATATGTGTCAGTCCCTTACTCTAATACACCCCGTGAAGTAGTCCTTGACATGACCATTTGTTTAGCAACCTTTTGAAGTTATGACAGTGCTGAAAAAAGTGACCTATGACTGGTCCGCACACTTATAATCGTCACAGTAGCCATGTGATCATATGATCACAATTTGGAGCTTGGCAATCAGCATATATTTATGTCGGCATCCTGGTGTCACATGATTGTTATTTCCTACCTTCCCCACTGGCTTTCAATAAGCAAAGTCAATGGAGGAAAAGAGTCATATGATTTGCTTAACAGTTGCAGCAAAAAAGGTCATAAAAATGGGTGTGGTCATGTGATGACTCACTAAACAACTGCATTACTTAGCGACAGAACTTCCAGTCCAATTACGGTTGTACATTGAGGATTACCTGTACTCTATAATTCCTTATAAATTTTAATATTCATATAAGCTGCTCTCTGTGCTTAATGCAATGCAGGGATTCTTTTTCCATCTGCACAAGAATGCATGCCCAGAGAGGTGCTGAAATCAAAGAGAGAAGCCGTTTGGACAGATCAACTTTTTGTGCTCATTGGCATTCCCATGGCTGAACAGGCAGCTACAATGTGACTGAAACAGCATGTGAAGTAGTACTGAGTCAGATCATTAGTTCATGCAGCCCAGCATTGTCTAAAGTGGTGTTTGCTTAGACTCTGCCCATGATGGTTTTATAGGAATCGCTTCTCTTCAGATGGCAAAGCATTGCTTTACTTACTTCAGTATATAGCTAGTTTTGTTGTATTTTGTTTTGTGTTTATGGGTTCTGTAGGTCTTTTTGCTAATTGGGGCTTGCACGTCTGCCCCAAATCTCGCTCTGTTTGTCAATTTCAACAAATAGATGTCCACTAGAAACTGCAATGGATGAAATGATGAAAAGCCAACCTTTTGTATTTGCATCCTATCATCAAATACAAGTATTTAAGTCACCTGAGGATGTTTTGTCATTGTCCTCTTTGACAACGTGCAGACAATCATGATAGAAGCTAATCTCTAAATACCTAAAAAAGATAAAAGTTGCTCTCAAGTTCAGTGTTATTTTTTTTTAACTACACACATACATCCTTCCTGTTTTCTTGGCAATGGTACTGCTAGGCTATCATTTTCAACTTCCCAGTTTAGTGACTGCTCTTGCATTTTCCCATCCACATACTAATCACGACTGCTTAGCTTCTAAGCTCATACAAGAGGAGGCAGGTGTTACTACTTCCTGATATTTATTTAAAACATTAATATAGCCACCCATCTTCTAACCAACTGTGGGCAGATCCCAATCAAAAGTTAAAACAACATATACAAACATATTTAAACTATAAAACTAAACAGATTAAAGCATTAGATACAACAAAGACCTGGTGCCAATTCACCCTTCTATTGTGCCATTATCCAACCTTATTTCATTGCTTGGGGAAAATCCAAGTCTTCAAAGCTTTACAGAAGGCTAAGAGGGTAAAGGCCTGCCAAACTAAAGGGGGCAGAGTGTTCCATAAGGCAGGGAATGTCATGGAAAAGACCCACTTCCTAGCTCACATAAGATGGCAATATATGGGGGGAAAGGCTTAGGAGCGCACCCACCATATCTGACTTGGTAGGATGGGTAGAACCTTAGGGGAAGGTGGTCTTGCAGATAACTTGGCCCTGTATCATCTAGGGCTTTAAAGTGTCTCTAACCAGGGATGAGGATGAAGAAAACCTTGGGAGTGACGTTAGGATTTTCATCCTATTCGAAGGAACGGCAATCTAAATGAAAATTAGTTTTTAGGATAAAACAATATGTTCAGAATGTAAAAGAATGTCAATAAACAAATATATTTTTCCATGGGTGAGGCATATAAAGCAGAATGTACTATTTCAGGAATAGCATCGGGTCCTGTTCTGTTAGGCCTTTTTGCAGGGAGAGGGGGGTTGATGACTTTGGGTCACTTGATTCCTGGACAAGCCCCTGCAATTTTCTTGGCAAGATTTTTCAGAAGGGGTTTGCCATTGCCTGCTTCCTAGGGCTGAAAGAGAGTGACTGGCCAAAGGTCACTCAGCTGTCTTTGTCCTAAGGTGGGACTAGAATTCACAGTCTCCTGGTTTCTAGCCTGTTGCCTTAATCACTACACCAAAGTGGCTAGATCTTTAGGGGAATCTCAAATATACAGAATAGAATAACAGAATAACAAGGTTGGAAGGGACCTTGGAGGTCTTCTAATCCAACTTCCTGCTCAAGCAGGAAACTCTGTATTGTTACAGACAAATCTCTTCTTAAATCTTTTCCAGTGTTGGAACACCCACAACTTCTGGAGGCAAGTCATTCCACTGTAAGGGAATTTCTCCTTAGTTTTAGGTTGGTTGTCTCGTTGATTTGTTTTCATCCATTGCTTCTTGTCCTACCTTCAAGTGCTTTGGAGAATAGATTGAAGCCCTCTTCTTTGTAGCAGCCTCTTAGATATTGGGACACTGCTATCATGTCACCCCTAGTCCTTTTAATTAAACTTACACACCCAATTCCTGTCACCATTCCCCATATGTTTTAGCTTCCAGTCCCCTAATGATCTTTGTAACCCTTCTCTGCACTCTTTCTAGTATCTCAACATCTATTTTATATTGTGGTGACCAAAACTGAATGCAATATTCCAGATGTGGTCTTACCAAGGTATTATAAAGTAGTATTAACACTTCACATGATCTTGATTTACCCCTCTGTTAATGCAGCCTAGGACTACATTGGCTTTTATGGCAGCTGTAGCACACTGCTGGCACATATTTAAGCGATTGACCACTAGGACTCCATGATCCCTCTCATAGTTACTACTATTAAGCTAGGTACCACCTATTATATATCTCTGCATTATACTTTTCTTGCCTAAATGTAGAATCTTATTTTTCTCACCATTGAATTTCATTTTTTTAGATAGGGCCCAATGTTTGTTCTGCTGTTGGGTTGTTGCTGGATGGACATGACTTGAGTAATAACTGATGCTGGATTTTTTTAGTTTTGAACTAGGCTGAATATTTTAATTATTATTTGCATTTGGAAAACATTATTTTACTGATGAAATAAAATATAGTCGATTGAAAGCGGCCTGCTATACAATATTTGCCAAGGATCTGCTTCAGAGGGACCTCAAGAGACCTGCTTCATAGAAACACCTGGTTTTGGAATTCACTTCCTGTTGGGATGCAGCTGGTACCAAGCCTTGTCAGCTTTGTGGTCTTAAGTTTAAGGTTTATCTCCATACCAAGACTTTTCATTTATTTATGCTTTTATGCCCTCTGTTTTCTTACTGATGGCTTGTACTAAAGTATTTTTTTGATATTTTATATTTTTAAATATCAGGTTTATTTTAAAGAGAGTTTTTATTGAACATTGTTGTTTGTAATGTGATGGTTTGTTAAGTTGCTTTTAACATGGTTATTAACAATGAATGTACAGATTAGACAGAGATCTGTATCTGTATCTTCTACCTCAATATTTGAACTTTGATGAGGTTGGAGGAATTGCCAGGAATGCTTTTAAATCTTTGTAGTTCATGCTAGACATTGCTGAGATCTCTGAAACTCAATAATGCATCTACAGTTTCAAGGACAAAGAGGAACTGAAGAAGATATAATTTAAATTATGAGGCTGAATAGAAGGAAGTATAAATGGGTGGCAGTTAAAAAGAATGGGAGAAGAAATGCTCCTTCATTTTTCTTGCTGCAGGGTGTCTTGCTAGTTGCAGCTGCCCTCTTGCTGGTAAGGAGGTCTTTGTTCTGTAGGGCTTTTTTCTGCAGGATGTAATAGCATTAACATTGGAATTAATGATTAAGCTGGAAGGGGGTAGAGAGAATCATGCAGCTTCTCTAATTCCATGGTAACCTATAGACCATTTGTATCCTGTTTAGTACCACTTTTATGGCTCTTTGGGAATTTGAAATAAGTCTAATAGTTGTGCTCCAGACTTTTGGAGAATTTGGGGCTTAAGAGATAAAATGGGTACCTTAAGGTCCTATTAGATCTGATGCTAGTAGCAATACCATCAGGAAACTCTGCTGTCGGAAACAGTCTCTTTCATTCCCCAACTCTTTCTTCTATTCTGAAAGTCATTTAGAAAGGACCTATTATTCAAAATATTCTAAATCTGAGACTCTCTAATCATTTTAAGAGTGGGAAAAAAACTAATCTATACAATGTCCATCTCTTATACACAACCTACCACATCAAAACAGATGAAAAGGGGAAAACATGCTATTTACTTCAGTTTTATAAATGTTAAATCTGCGCAACAGCTGGAGAGCTTGTTGTTTCTTCCTTTAAGTATACCAAAGTGGTTTAAAAACATTTTGAAACATGAATGTGTATGCCATTTGTAATAAATTAGGCCCATTGCTTTTAATTAAAGAGACCAAGCAATAATTTCAGTACTTTTTTCTGTGACACTTTTTAATCTCTTTGCTTTTGTTTTTCTTTGACTGAAAAGCTTAAGAAACAGTCTTTAATTAACTGACTGAAAGAACTCCTAACACTAAGAACTAGATTAAGAAAATCCTTTTAATTACTGGAACAAGATTTAAATTTGATGATGAATGCTGGTTAAATATCTTTTTTCAATTGAGCCTTAATTAAAAGTACAGAGATGCTGTGAAGTCCTTGAGTTACACAAGCAGCCATTATTCGAGATGAAACTGGTTTTATGAAAGACAGTGGGAGGAATTCACTTTCAGATTTAAAAAAAAATTAAACAAAGGAGGTGAATTTAGATAGGAAGGGATTGACCAAACATGAGATCTCCTGTAGATAGCCTATGCCTCTATTCCACCGAATTTTTTGAAGCAGATGTCTTTGAATGTTACAATGACATTTTGAACATCATAGGAAGCAAGCAAGCCAGTATATTATATGTTTTACATAATCTTTTCCAAGCCATTGTATTGAGGACTGTAGCCTAAAAAACTATGAGTTTATTATTGTAAGTTATAGTACGAACTCATAGAAGAGAAACCGATAATGAAAATAATAGTGGGCCACAAAGAAAGAGCTGGGGGGGGGTCAATCAGTTTTTCAGGAATTAGCAGTGTGGCAGCAACAATGGAGTTGGCAGTGTTGGGTGGGATGTTGGAGTGTCAGCCCTTCAAGGTAGTCTATATGAGAAACCAAAATCATGAGTACGAACAACATCTTTATTGTAAAGTAACAGAATTGTGCAAGCCTGAAAGCATTTACTTTTCAGAAGATCTAGGGCAGGGCTTTTCAACCAGTAGTACGGGTACCACCTGTGGTACATTGGCACCTGGCAGGTGGTACGCGACCATCCCAAAAAAGTGGTAGTGGGGGAGGGGAATGAGCTGAACCGGTAGCAGCACCGCACAAGCCTGAGCAAGAGATGGCTGGAGCTGCAGGGCTGTCAGGGCTCAGCGGAAGCGCCAGGATCAGCACTTCTTCGGGACTGTCAGGGCTCAGTGGAAGCATCAGGATCAGCGCCAGGCTCCAGCTGGAAAGCAGCACTAATCCTGGCGCTTCTGCTGAGCCCAGAAGATGCGCCGATCAGCTGGAATGTTGCAGCATCTCCAGGGTCTTGTGATTTACATTCAGATGCTTGGCAACTGATTCATATTTATGATGGTCACAGTGTCCCAGGGTCATGTGAAGTGACCAAAACCTGCTGCAACCACCCAGCAGACAGGAGGGGGGGAATAAAAACCAAACAACCCCCCATCCCACCCCTGCTGCCAATCCTCAACAGAAATGCTCACAACAATGAAAACCTCGGACAGGAAGAAGAGCACCGCCGGGTGGGCAGGCAGGTGTCTTGCTCGGCTGTGCCTTGGGGGGCACTTTTTTCAGTACCATTGTAACTTCGAACAGTCACTAAGCGAACTGTTGTAAGTCAAGGACTACCTGTACTTCATAACTTTTTTATTTTCTTTTCTTTTCTTTTTTTTGGTCATCAGGTTTTTGACACCTTGCTAGGCGACTGGTGGTACTCGGATATTGCCATATCCTAAAAGTGGTACAATGGGTGAAAAGGTTGAAAAGCCCTGTGTTAAAAGACCTCCAAGACCCCTTTCAACTCAGTTATTCTGTTACCAGTGATGTTTGATGGCATTCAAAAAAAGCTTGGTGAACCACGTTCTGTTGTGTAGATCTGGCATAGGGATTGACAAAAAATAATAAAAAATAATACTGCAGATAAAATAATTGTGAATTTATGTTCACTCTTTATTTTGTGCTAGCTGTCAGGAAATGTCCATATTTTATATTCTTTATTGGTATAGAGTCCTCTGCTTTGTATCCAACAGTGTCTGCTGAAAGTGAGGGTTTTTTTTTTTAATTTCAATCTGTTTCCTGATGAATTCCCATGAAAGTATTAACCAGGTCCAATGTTCTTAACATTTTCTGAGATCAGCCAAGGTCAGCCATCTGTTGCCACTTTTTTGCTATATTGTGCATAAAACTTTTCTTCTTTGTTCCCCAATGCCTCCATGTATCCTGTACTCTTTTGTTTCTGTCTTTCTAATTTATCTGCAAAGTGCTTTCTAATATTCCTCTTTAAGATTAAAACAAGAAAGAGATTTTGGCACTTTAGAGACAAATACACATGGTCCTTTCTAAAGCTTGTAACTGCCTGAAGAATAAATTTTGGCTATCCTCTACAAAGGGAATCCTCATCTTCAAATTAAATTTGCCACATTATAGCTATTACAGATGCTTATAAGGTGAATGATGAGTTGCTATGAAAGAATAATACATTACCAAGCTTTGTTCAGCTGTGTCATCTTATGTCCCAATCTAGATCAGAGAAAATCAGTTTCCTGTATTGGCATCATGTAACTATTTCCTTTCTCCAGCTAGGATTTCCCCAAACTGTTTTGATAGGAATTGTATTTTAAAGAAAACAAAAGACAGTCAAGAATAGGCACAAGCCATTTTAACGAAGTTGAGGATATAGCTATATCTGCATAAAATTTGTGAATGTTTATATATCCCTATCTCTATCTCAATGCAATTTAAGAAGTGATTACAATTTAAACAAGAAAAGAAAAACAATACATTAATATATATAATTAATTAATATGATACTCACAAACTAGGTAATTTATGTCCAGGTAATAACTCTTGAATTTGTCATTACACCAGACTTGATGAGAACATACTTCTAGGTATTGTGGCCTACGGAAGTCTTGTGATGTGCTCGTTTAGGCAGCACATATCCTAAAATTGGACCAATACACAGAGGAAGTCTTGTGACAATCTGGCTACTTTGGAAAGCATTCAAAGACTGATTGATCTCAATTCCAAATGTGCTTATTTTTATGCAAAATGGTTTCATTGAATGAATTTATTTTATGTATTATATATTGCTGCTCTAATTGTGTACTGTTTGGAGTATTTCAGATTGAAGTGATACATTATTAATAATGCTATTAATAGTAATAGTAATGAAGTATTAGACTATTTGTTGATAAATAGGAATAGCTATTTTTTGTAGCAGGGATATAACTAGACCTTGGGTCTGCCCTATCTTTGGTCTGAATTCTGTATAATTCTGGGGGAGAGGGGGGGAAGCCCTACCCTCTCCATGAAGTTTTAGAAATGTAGTTCCTATTTCCTGTGTTCTCCCATCATTTGGTGGCAATGTTTGTGAAATATGCTTTTCCTTCTCATGAAGTACTAGTAAAAGCTGCTATGTGCAGAAGATTATTCCCAAAAGGAAGGAAACTTCTGCTCAGTGTCTCTGATCAGATAATAGCAAATGGAAAAGCCAAAGTTAAAACACAGATGCCAGCCTCGTGTTCTTCTGTCTCAACTTCGCCTTTTCCATCACATATCGCTTCCCTACATTCCTCTGTGAATGTCTATTAAAAGCAATTGTTGAGATTGGATTTTTTTATAAATTTTATTGCAGGTTTTAAAGAGACTATAAAAACTAATACGACTAATAGAAAATAAAGAAAATAAGAATAGAAAAAAGTGCAGAAAGAATTAAAAGTAATAGAAGTTTCCGATTTCCTTTACAGCAAATATAAATACAATTAATTGGTTCAAATAGTTCTTGTCTTTTTAATGAAAATAATACTAAGGATTACTTGTTAACATATAAGCAATGAATTTGACTCATTTTTTCTATTAATTGGGAACCTGTGAATTGATTAAAAATGTAAATATAGTCATGCAAGAAGAAAAGGTAAGCATAAACAACATTTAGGATTTTGGCTTTGTTTCAGTTTATCTGATACAAAGAGAAAGAAGTTTACTGACTATTTATTAGGAATGTTACAAATTCACCATGGCTTATTTATGATTACATGTTCCCTACTGCAAAACCTCAAGGGCATCCCGAACTTTAAAATGTACAAAAAGCTACATAAAGCTGTTTGATAATATTTCTAAAAATATTTCCCATATTTAGGTCTCTTCCTGAAAACATCGTTCTGCTGATATTGTATTAAATGTCTATATACTACTCACTGTTGAAAGAAACATAATTTCTTCCATTATCTTACACATATTTTCCAAAAAATGAAACATACTTGGATCCTGCAATTAGAGAATGCTAGAGTCCTATCTTTACAATCTGTTCCACAGTGTAAGAAAATGCAGGCATATGCATAGATATACCATTGCAATAGGGTCTTAATATGCAAACAAAACTTGTGACTGTTGTAACCAAATTGAAAAAGAAAATCTGGGACTTTCTCCATTTCCATATAGTCATGGAACCATCTGCCCTAGCAACATATTTTTCCCCATCATCTCTTATTTATTTGTTTGTTTATTCAAATTTATTATAGTTACCCAGCTCCAATGGACATTGCCATTGTACATGTACAAAATGATATTTTTGATGTACATAAAAAGATAAGATAAAATAAGATAATCTTTATTGTCATTTTTTACTGTGGGCACACTGGCACACATTAAAAATGAAATTGTTGCCTGCTCTCAAAAGTGTACACATACATAACACACATGTATATGTATATGTATATATATGTATGTATATGTATATGTATATGTATATATATATAAATTAAAAGAAAAGCGAACACCAGGATAAAATAACCCAGACCGTTTAATGCAAACAAGCCTGTAGATAAAAAGTCACTAAGCTTTCGTCGGCCAAACTGCCGACGTTGTCAGAGTTGGAATAAAAGGAGATCTGGGAGTCGATTTATGTAACCGCCTGCCTCTGTGCTCGGCTTCTTGAGCGCGTCATGGGCCCATTAACTATGCTTGACCATAATGCGTTGAGTTGCTCCACACCTGGCAACTTGCCCATGGCCCTGATGGTTGACTTCCAATCCTGAATCACTCTTCTGGCGCACGTACAAGCGCCCTGGGGGCAGCTGTCTAACCGTGTCTGTGCTTTGTCTCCCTCCCCTCCCGTTTTAAAGCAATCCTGGGTGTTATTACTCAAACTGCAGTTCAGGTATACCATCGGGCCATCATCCTCCCCCACCCCCAAAGCTGCTGTTGTCTTGCCCGTAATCCTCTCATCCCAGTCCTGCGAGGAACAGCTGTTAAGGCATTCCTGCTCCCTGCCTCTTCCCCCCCCCTCCCATTCCAAATCGCCTCTGTGCGTCTGTATCCAGCTCACGGCCGTGGCACGCCGTTGGTCTGTCACCTCCTCCCATGGAAGTCATAGCCGCCTCATCTGCAGCCCTGTCACTCCAATTACATGAAGGTCTGTCCCATTCCTGATCTCCCTCCCCTTTTGCCAGGTCATCGTCTTCTCTGGGATCGCTGCTGCCTCGTTTATGCCTCTATCACCCCAATCCTGCAAAGGGCATGCTAAATGTCTCCGTGAATCGCCACACTGTCTCTCCCATCTTCTGAGGGTCTGGTAAGCCGGTAGGAGGTCTATATGCCAGTTAATGGAGTTCTCATCGGAGAGCCAGGCTTCTTTGAGTAAGCGCCCACCATTGGTGGTCTCACAAGATATAGCCTCCGCGTTGGCCAGATTGAATGTATGGCCAAAGCTGGCCCTGTGGGCCCACACTTGTGAGCGCTGCGCTTGCCTTTTAATTGCCAATTCATGTTCATGGACCCTAGTCCTGAGTCTTTTAGTTGTCTCCCCAACATAGTTACACGCATAGTTCTTACAATTCATTCTGTAAACTACAGACGATCTTTGGTCATTGGGGAGCGGTTCCTTAGGGTGGGGTTCTTAGAGTCTGCTCAGGCTTATGGGGAATGATCACATTATAGGGGCCCAACAGCCATGTCGAGGCCTTGGAAACCCCATTGATGTGAGGGAGGATTATCCGTGTGGCCGATTCAGGATCGGAAGACAACCATCGGGGCCATGGGCAAGTTGCCAGGTGCGGAGTAACTTGACACATTACGGTCAAGCATAGTTAATGGGCCCGTGACGTGCTCGAGAAGCCGGGCACAGAGGCAGGCGGTTACATAAATCGGCTCCCAGATCTCCTTTTATTCCAACTCTGACGACGTCGGCAGTTTGGCCGATGAAAACTTAGTGACTTTTTATCTACAGGCTTGTTTGCATTAAACGGTCTGGGTTATTTTATCCTGGTGTTCGCTTTTCTTTTAATTTGTATTATGATGCCCAGGATTCGTATTTTTAGTTTGATACCCCTGCTGTAGGGCGAGTATGTCATTGGGTATCCTTTAGATGTTTGCCCATTACAATACTGGAATTCAGAAACATTAAGATATGATGCTTGAGTGTTCCAGTTTTCTTTTTTCTCATCTATTTCTTTTCCCTTCTAGGCTCTGACTTTTAGGCTATAACTCTGAGATCAGAATTTCTTGTTTATTGTCATTGTTGCTGTTGTTATAATTATCATCATTATTATGAAAGCCAACTCCGATACCTTGCAGGCTCAAGAGTAAGAGTTTAAATGCTTTAAATAGATATGCCCATTCCATTTGGCCTGTGTCCATGTGGACATGTTTCTGCTTCTAATTTAGTGCCAAACTAGAAATGCTCAAGATGTTTTTTCCTGAAGAAAATATATTGTGGTCCAGGAAAATGTCATTCAATATCACAGCTTGCATTCTGCCTAATATGGTAAATAGCTAGAAAAACCAGCACATTTTAATGCAGTACAATTATGGTTTATAGCAGCTGTGATTTCTGAAACTTGCATTTCCAACATATCTGCTGATGCCACACTAGGGAGATGGATTTAAAGAATCTACATGGAAATCTCATCTACAAATTGTGGGAACTATGACAATCCAAGATAAAAATGCTACCGTTATAAATAGCACACAAGTGTAAATGGTCTTATGAATAAATCTGATTGAAAAAAATTAAATTCAGTATTAAATTCAGAAAATCAATTAGCTGTAGTTGGCCATGAAGATCCAAATATCATTCTTACTTCAATTTCATGGGAAAATGTCAGGCTGCTTTGTATTTAATTCTTCTTGACAGTTTTCTGCTTGTATAAGTAGGTCACTAATACTGCAAGAGCAACTTTTAGTCCTCTACGAGGGTAAGGAAACATGCATTTAGTATTATTTGATACAAACCACCTCAACTGTTGCCTGTTCCTCTATGAAGAAAGAGACCTTTTACCTTATTTAGCTTACTCTGTCACCAATGTTATGGAGATTATTGGCTTGTGAGTGTACATTAATGTGAGGAATAAAGGGGCCAAGCAGATGATTTAAACTTAAATACATGTCAACCAAAGTCCCTAAGACCAGTGTCAGTGGATTGGAGGAACTGTTATCTGAAATGTGAAAGGCACAATATCTGTCTCTGCTCCATGAGTTCAAGCTCACATATGCATAAGGATTTAGAGATGTGCATTTCAAATAAAAATAGCTCCCCATTAAGTGATCGATACCCTGGAAAGACTGAAGGCAAGGGTGATGGATTAGGAAGCCTACTTATTGATATGCACATCGGTGCAATGTGGCTGATCTTGGAAGCTAATCAAGCTCAGACCAGTTAGTATTCAGGGAATCATTCAGGAAGTTCATGGCTTCTGCTAGAATGAGAAATAATATCTCTCTCTCTCGGTCCAGAAAGGGCCCTGTTGCTAAGAAAATTGCATGGATGTCCAACTCTGTGTGGGTGGACTGGAGTGCAACTATGTGGAAAATGGAGCCAGGCAAATATTTTTACTACAAGAAACAAAAGTAGCTATAACTTTGTGTAAACTAAGACTTCAGCAGGTTTTTTTTAAATATCATGTCTGGTTGAAGTAAATGGTCTGTAATCAGTAATATTTTCCAATCAAGTAGACGGGGGACTGTGAAATATTTGGGAGAAAACAACACTCTTTCCCATTTATTGGAAGCTCCCTATCCCAGTTCCCATACCAATATTCTAGTTCCATGCCTGGGAACAAAAAATGTGTGCATATGGACACACACACACACACACACACACACACACACGTTCTTGTTTTCAGAGGTGAAGGCAGAGAAATAACAACGTTTTTTGCTTTAATCAGCCCATTTGTCAATCTATTGTGTTTTCCCGAAAAAAAGCCCTAGCTTGATTTTTGGGGGTGGGCCTAATATAAGCCCTATCCCAAAAATAAGCCCTAGTTTTGGGGCAAGGCACACACTAAAAATCAAGCTAGGATGGGGATGGGGGTGTGGAGCTGTCCCATCCACCCCGCACCCACTAACCTTGCAGCCAGGCATCTCCTTGCCAGCCCACTTTTTCTGCGGCATCTTCTGCAGCCAGGCCTGCATTTCGCAGTCAGAGGCCTTTCCGGAAGGCCTGTGCAGCCGAGAACTGAATTATGGATTCAATCCATAGCTCGGTTCTGCAAGACCTCTGCAGCTGAGGACTGAGCTATAGATTGAATCCATAGCTCAGTACTTGGCTGCAGAGGCCTTCCGGAAAGGCTTCTGTCTGCGAAATGCAGGCTGGAATGCAGCTGCAGAATGAAGCCGCTCTGCCAGGGCTGTCGGTGCAGGAGGTGAGTATAAAAGACACCCCCTGAAAATAAGACTTGGTGCCTCTTTTGGAGGCAAACAAACAAACAAAAAAAAGATAAGACCCAGTCTTATTTTTGGGGAAATACAGGTAAGCACATTATATCAAATAATTGTTGCTGAGATGAACATGTAGTGTTATTTATATTATGATGTAGGAAAGTAAGGCTTCTTAAAGCCAGCAAGTTGCTGAGTTCTTACTATGTCAGGAAAAAAGGAGAGTGGCTTTCATTTTTTTTCTTGGTAGCGAGACAACAGCTGTTTGAAAGAAGGTTGGATTTTTAAGAGCAACAGGCTTGCATTACTTACTGAGCCAGATTTTGCTTCCTTTACTCATTTCAGTCAGAAAGAGAATATTCTACACTATCATTTTTAAAAAACAGCCAGTGTATATTTCTTTCTTGTTTATGGTGTGCTATTTTCTATCTGAAAAATGTGCAATTTCTTATAAACTTCATTTATATAACAATGGTTATATTTTCCATGGGATTAAATCATAATAATAACTGGTTTGGACCTGTTGATTTTAATGGTTTTTCATTCTCTGCTTCTATAGCTTTTGTCATTTTACTCAGTTATTTTTCTGATTAGATGTTAGATGTTTGACACTGGATTCCATGTAACTATTGCACAAAGAAGGGACAAAATGAAAGTGCCGGTTTTTATTCTACAAACTATTGAATTACATGTTTTAAATTGAAGCCTACTACAAAGTGAACCGGTTTTCCTTGACGGATTGCTCTGCTACCGTATTTGATTTCACTTTCTTATTGACTTCTTGTAAATAAAATCCCTTTTGCCTCAACTTGTAACAGGTCTTTCTCTAGCATCACAAGTATATTCACCATCTAGAGCAGTGATTCTCAACCTTTTTAATGCCGCGACCCCCAACCGGTCGTAAGTCGAGGACTAAACCGGTCGTAAGTCGAGGACTAAACCAGTCATAAGTCGAGGACTAAACCGGTCATAAGTCGAGGACTACCCAACCGGTCGTAAGTCGAGGACTTTCCCTGCCCGGGAGCACCGCACATGCGTGGTTCCGCCCCCTGCGCCGGCCGAGGCGTAGCTGGCAAGCGGCAGAGACGGAGCAGGCCGACCAGCTGGCCCAGCCCAAGGGAGGTAAGGCACCCGCCGGAAAAGGGAAAAAAAATGGCGGACAGCCTTGCTTGGCGACCCCCGTGAAATGGTCGATCGACCCCAAACGGGGTCGCGACCCATAGGTTGAGAACCGCTGATCTAGATGTTTTAAGTTGCAGGATCCAATCTGGATCGGTCACGGGGACCGGAGGTTTAGTCTTTTGAGTTTTCAGACTTGTGCTGGAACTCATCCTCAGCAAACTTCTCTTTAAAGAAGTTTTAAGTATAAGTTTTAAAATGAAACAAGTTCAGTAGAAGCTTTTACTGTATGTATGAACTTTCTAAAGTATGAATGAGTAACATTAAAATATAATAATGAACAAAAGGAATATAAAGAGTAAATATTGCATTGTGCTTCTTGCATTGTTTTAGTGAAATGTTGCTACTTTATATTTAAGTTGGATGAAGTGGGGTGCTTTAGTGGTGTTAATTGGTTAGCTATTAAATCTGAACAATAAATAAATATTGCAGCTGTGCCTTTCCTATAGTTCATTGATGGAAAATTGATATATAGGTATAATATCAAGTTATGACTATTTTTTGAATCCTCCTTTGATGTGGACCCTGAAATTTTGGCAGTAAGGAACCATTTGAACCACAGCAGGATGGAAAACCTGTGGTTGTCCAAATATTGCTAAACTGCAACTAACTCATTATTGACTTGGGATAAGCAGATTGCCTACTACTCTTATATTGGCTAGTCCTAGAAATGATTGCAATATCAACTGATAATCTGCACATGAGCTACAGTATTCACTATGGCTACCAGAATTGTGTGGCCAAAATTTGGATGACTACTAGTTGCAGCAGAGGGAGAATGCTCTACTTTTCTGCTGACATTTTGTAGATGTCCCAATTTTTGCAATTTCATCAAGGGATAAAACAAAGAGACAGGCCTGAAAGGGGTGATTATCTGAAAGCTGCTATTGACTAGATGCAAATGCCGGCCCGTGATTCATTTTATGCAACAGTTTAATAATAATAATGATGATGATGATGATGATGATGATGATGATGATGATGATGACCAAGCCCCTGCTCAGGCAGGAAACTCTATACCATTTCAGACAAATGGCTGTCCAGTCTCTTCTTTAAAAACTTCCAGTGTTGGAGCATTCACAGCTTCTGGAGGCAGGTTGTTCCACTGATTAATTGTTCTAATTGTCAGGAAATTTCTCCTTAGTTCTAGGTTGCTTCTCTCTTTGGTTAGTTTCTGTCCGTTGCTTCTTGTCCTGCCTTCAGGTGCTTTGGAGAATAGCTTGATTCCCTCTTCTATGTGGCAGCCCCTGAGATATTGGAACACTGCTATAATGTCACCCCTCGTCCTTCTCTTCATTAAACTAGACATGCCCAATTCCAGCAACCGCTCTTTATATGTTTTAGCCTCCAGTCCCCTAATCATCTTTGTTGCTCTTCTCTGTACTCTTTCTATAGTCTCAACATCTTTTTTATATTGTGTTGACCAAAACTGGATGCAGTATTCCAAGTGTGGCCTTACCGATCATGATTCTATCCCTCTGTTAATGCAGCCTAGCACTGTGTTGGCTTTTTTGGCAACTGCAGCACACTGCTGGCTTATATTTAAGTGATTGTCTACTAAGACTAATAACCCATAAGGGTAATTCTTTCCCTTTTAAAACAATTTTGCTTTAACTAACTAACTCTACTGATTTACCTAGTTTTCTTTGGGAAACATTTTAGAACACAGCAGCAGAACAAAAGGAAGTCTTTTAAAAATGCCTCCTTTCACTGATATTGCTAATTGTATATAGATATTTGGATTTTTATTTCGAACAAGTATTACCTGCTTTCATTATATCCTTATCTTTAAAGTTTTTCTCAGTTTTCATTCTCCTGTTATTTTTAGTTTAGTATTTGCTTAATTTAGTCATGGACCTTACACAATACTCTGATTTTTATTGAGAGGGCTTGGCACTAGACTGATATCCTCCTATCCTTTGATCATTCCTAAATTTTGTTGCCTCTCTCTTGGATGGTCTATTGTGTGTGGTCGTTTCAACAACGTTGCTTTTCTCTCCCGCTGGTAACTTTCCTGGGAAGATTCACACCCTTTCAGGACTGTCAGTCAGCAGCATCCATGAAATGAGATTAAAATACCAAAGGCATCCTCTGAACACCAGTTACTTCTGAAGGAGTTTATCTCCACAATAGAGTGATTCCTTATTATTTTAAATCTCTAGTGGTCAAACTGGTGGTAAAGCTAGATAATTTTAGATCCTGGACTTCATTGTCTTGTGCATATATGGAATGTGTGTGTATTCTTCAGATAGCATGTGTATTATTTCAGTTTGTAACATTGTTCTTGAGCTCCTCCCAGCTGCAATTATCCCAACCATCATTTAATAATTTCTGCTTCTACATTCCTAATATATTAGGAATGAAATCATGGTCTCATCAGGTGTGTGGAAATAGAAAGGAGTTTGCTTCTGCTGCCCTGATTCTAAACCAGGGGTGTCAAACTGCCGGCCCACGGGCTGGATGCGTCATCCGGAAGCCACGCCCACCCCATTGCTGGCAATGGCAAAACCGTCCCGATACGTTGTGTGACGTCACGTGATGTCACGAGTTTGACATGTCTGTTCTAAACCTACAATCTGTGGATAATCGTAAGACAGAAAAAAGTGATGTTGAATGATAACTCTGTGCTAGCCAAGGGTAATTACTTATAAACCAAAGGATTGCACAAGGGTCTTGAGGATTCAATCAATCAATCAGAATAGAGTTGGAAGGGACTTTGGAGATCTTCTAGTCCCAGGGTGTCAAACTGCCGGCCCACAGTACGGATGCGTCATGCTGAAACTGCGCCCATCCCATTGCCAGCAATGGAAAAAAAGTTGCAATACGTCATGACATGTCATGTGATGTTGCGAGTTTGACACCACTGTTCTAGTCCAACCCTCTGCTCAAGCAGGAGATCCTATACAATTTGAGACAAGTGACTGTCCAGTCTTTTCTTAAAAACCTCCAGTAATGAAGCACCTACAACCTCGGAAGACAAGCAGTTCCACTGGTTAATTGTTCTCACTGTTAGGAAGTTTCTCCTTAATTCCAGGTTGCTTTTCTTCTTGATTAGTTTTCATCCATTATTTTTTGTCTTGCCTTCTGGTGCTTTGGAAAATAAGTTACCCCCTCTTCTTTGTGGCAGCCCCTTAAATATTGCTATCATGTCACCCCTAGTCTGTCCTTTCTCTAGACTAGCTATACCCAGTTTCTCTCTGTATCCATGCATCCGACTCTCTGTATCGCTGGGCCAAACTTACAAGCTTACAAGTGGTTAAGGCACCAGACTGGAAAACCAAGGAGATTGTGGGTTCTACTCCCACTTTAGTTGTGAATACCATCTGGGTGACTTTGGGCCAATGACTTTCTCTCAGTCCAATATATCTAAAAGAGTTGTTGTTGTGGGGAAAAGAGGAGGAAGGACTGCTATGTATGTATCTTCAACATAGCAAGAACCCAAGTAGTCATAGTCTCCTGATTTGTAGCCTGGACCAAATTGATTTAAATGATCAACTAACTTGATTATGACTCAATGATTCAAGAATTCCCAAAAAATCAGTAAATCTTGGCTCAACTCATCACAAATACGCATGTTGTGAACATTCTTTATATTTTCTGAACTTTTTCCCTCCACTTTCTAATCCAGCAATCAATCGAAAAATAATTAGGACTCCACCTCTTCTCTTCTTTCCTTCCTCTTTTTGAACCTTCTTTCCTGTCTTGCTTAGTCATCTTCCTTGCCCAGCAGGCAAACAGAGGAGACTCAAATTGTTTTTGCTGCTGGTATGAAATGATAGTTGCCTATTCCTGTTCTGGTTCTGATTTATGTGCAATCTCACATTTCCATCCGGTTTATTTCCTGAGTCTTATCCATTCTCATGCCAATGGGATGGTGCTGATTTCATCCACAGCCAAGGGAGGAGGCTTGGAGAAAAGCACACCCAAAGCACAACTTTTGGAGTCAAAAGACTTCATTTCTGACAGCTACAGGAAATGCAGTGAAATGGTTTACATTGAAGCTGCCTTTGCTTCTAAAACATTTAATTATTGTGCAAAAAGGGAGGGTTACACCAATTAGCTGAATTGGGCAAGACCTCAGTGGGAGAGGAGAACCGTTTAAGCAGAGATATGTGCCGTGGGCTATTCCTGCCACAGTTATAAACTACAATTGAGATAATGAGTTAATTTTGAAAGACTTTTTACAGGAAATGATTCAGGCATGAGTCCATCTGCTTCCAGATTTTTTTTCCCTGTTAAAATCAGTAGTGCTGGGTATTAAAATAAAAAGAATAAAAATGTTACCCAGCTGGAACTTTTCAAAGGCCTAGCTAACGAAAGAATTGCATTATTCTCAACAGTGCATACTTCCTTCTGCTAAAGAAAAGAAAATGGTTGGAAAGTCTAAGCAAAAATTAGAAGTTGTTGTCATGACTTTACGCTTCCCTTTACACTTCTCAATAAAAATATGAGAAACGTTAGGATAGGTATAACTTATCGTAGCTGGGGAAACATATCAGAAAGATTGTTCTTATTTTCATTTTCATATTTTGTTCTTGTTTTTAGGTTTGAATCTTCTCAAATGACAGATTCTACTTGAGGGTTTTTCAGTGAACATTTGACTTTAAATTTAGGAAGAAATCAGTTGCAGAGGGAGGAGGCTTGTGACGATTAAAATGTTCTTGGATTGAATTGAGTCCTCAATAGCTGATAGCTGATTAAAACTTATTAGTTAGAACTATATAATCAGTATATACTAGACAACCTACCCACCCTCAAAACAGCAGCCAGGTTATGTTTCAGTAATAAAAAAGACCAATTGGTTTCCCTCAAATACTGTTATATTATGTTCCAGATTTGTGTGTGTGTCTGTGACCACTAGTTATTGCAGCCTGTAACTGATGGGGTTGAAATAGCAGAAACTAGCAGTATCAGACTGAGAAGAGCTCTCCATTAGTTGTTGATAACTTAGATCATCTTTGAATTTTTAAATTTAATTTAAATAAATATGTCAGCTTCTGTGAGAAGCAAGGGAACATGAGGCTTCTGAATATAATTCAATTTAGGATAGGACCATTTTCCAGAGAAACTCCACCTTTTTTTCTGATTTTCTTTTTGCCAGTTTCTTGGGTCCCATTTATTACTCACTCCTTTTTTGCATTTCTTTTTTTGTATCACATATCATCAATCTGCCATTTCTAGTCCTCTCTTTGGTTTTACAAGATATCTTTTAATGCCTATTTCGTTTTCTCGACTCCAATATTTTTCAACTTCAGAAGGTTGGACATGGGGAATTCTGGGAGTTGAAATCCACATATATTGAAGTTGCTAAGGTTGAGAAGCACTTAATTCATGGATAAACTGTATCTATAGTTTCATTTCATATCAATAATCCTATAGGGCTCTATGGATGCCACTGTATGTGATTTCTGTTCTGTTTGCATCACACAAAGAACTTAGCATTCCATTATCTTTTACTTTCCTATTTTCTCCATGTCTATTGCACACATTCTATTTTTTTTCCCAGTCCTGTTCAGTATTTGCAGGTCTCCTCTCCAACCGTTCCTATTTCTGTTCATTGAAACTGCGGATAAGAGGCTTTGGTGAGAATTCTCCCATCAATTTTCCCCAGATGTGCCTACTATAGGCTGAATAGAGCAGTAATGTTTTCAGTTCTTTGAGGATCCTACTCCAGGGCCTTAGTCAGAAGGATAATTGTGTCAACTTGCAAAATCTTGAAGTAAATTACACTCTAAAGATGTAAAGCAGCTTTCGTTCTGTAACTAAATTTGGAAGGATTTTTTTTTCTTTTGAAGTTGGAGACCATTTAAAACTGAACTGTAAGCTTCCTGCTGAAGTTTTAAGATCCATTCTACTATTCTGAAATTCATCATTACCTTATTTGGCTGTAAGAGAAGATGAGGATTAAATCCAAAAAAGAGCAACAATGCAGCTGTAGGAATATTTGTATTATATTATCATTTTGGATGGATTGACCAGGATTTAGAATTTCCACAAAAACATAAAAAGAGTTGTACACAACAAGAATATTTCCAATTAGGCAAAGATCCACACCTGATTTTTTATTTTACCAGCATAACTTGGAGGGGGGGAAAAGAGGGAATGTGAAATAAAGTAATAAAACATCAAAGGAAGTAAAAATTACAATATTACTGATCACATCGTAAAAGACCTTTGTGAGCATATAGATCTTGATCAGACCTTATAGAATATAGAATTTCATTGTATTAGTAGTATTTAATTAGGTAATAAAACTTCTAATTTTTTGTGATAAATAGCTTCCAAACCATCAAAAAAGTTGGCTGCGTATCATCATGAGGTATTCTGATATTAATTTACAAAACTGTCCCGAGTAGAACAGGAAAAAAAGCTTAAAAGAAACCACTCTATCACCTTGTTTACTTATCTGCTGGCAGGAGATCAAAAGGGAAGAAATTGGAGCCAGGGAATGGAGGCACCGATTCAAAACAAGCCTGTGAGAACTAACTGCATTTGCTCTGACATTTACCTTTACATTTAGTTCTGAGAACTGTGTGAACCATAAACCTTATCAGCACATGGGAAAAATCTCAGCCTTTCACTTCATCACCTTCTGACCAATAGGTGTTGGAGTTAAATGGACCTGCACACAATTTAATCTTGGAAAATGGTTTTTTTTTTCTTTTCTTTTTTTTTAAATAAATAGAAAACAGCCTGGAGCCATCCATTTTCTTGAACAAAAAGAAGTAATGTGGCATCTTAAAGATGAACAATTTCATTAGGGAATGCTCAGGGGTCATGTTCTCTAGAGCAGAGGTCCCCAACCTTTTGGGCAACAGGGACCGGTTCCGTGGAGAGAGTTTTTTCCGCGGACCGGAGGGTATGTGGTTTTGTGTGCTGCCTGCATCCCGCAGATGGGCTTTGCTTGTCTGTGTGGACCGGTTGCTGGCATGCCATGGACTGGTACCGGTCCACAGACGGGGGTTGGGGACCCCTGTTCTAGAGAGTCCTAGGAACTGCCTCAGATGCTAATGAGAGTACTTTTTATGAAATAATCGTATAGTATTAACTTGTTTTGTACCATTAAGATTGCAACATCTTAAACCTAACAATATTTTTTACATGTAGCTGTAATCTTTAACCATTTTTTCCTGATACATTAGTCAATTCAAACTTCATTTGTTAAACAATTCTACGAGCTGCTCAGACTTTCTCTATTATGAGAGAAAACATATAGCTGATTTTGCTTGATCTCAAAGGCTAAATAAAGTTGGAGTTTTGATGCCAGGCTATCTGTTCATCCCAGAACTATAGGGTACACTAGGAAATCAAGAAGACATTACTGAAGTAACAACAACAACAACAAAAAGAATTAAATAGAGACTGACCAGAATAGCAGTTCTGTGTCATGATGACAGCATTGAAGAGATAGCACTTAAATTTTCTATGTTGTTACAAAGCTTAATAGTCTGTCCAGCCAAGATATTACTAACTGAAAATGTGTATCTTTTGAGTTTTTTTTCTTATTTTCGATGATGTCACTAAGAGCTGGGTACCAAGATATATCCAATGAAATGTTTGTGCAAGAATCCTTGTATAAAGCAAGGTAATTCCTTGTTTCTTTATGTCACCTGGCTGAGAATATAACAACTGAAAGCCAACACATCTGGAAGACACCTACATGAAGCAGACTGCATTAGTCCCTTATGCTTGTATTCTTTTAGTCCCAATTTTAACACAAGAGGGAGAGTAATGCAATTAAGGTGTCATAAAAGAACTGTTGTCTCTAACACTCCCTAACACTACTTAAAGTGATCTGGAGGAAATCCAGATGCTGTAAACAAATACAAAAGCCTGTGGCTTGAATATCCAAGGGACCAATTAACACCTTATTGTTAGGATTAAGCACTATGGTTTTTGTAACCAGGCCCTTTAAATGGGTACTTTGAGGAGTTCAAAGTGCCACTGGCTGCAGTTTGCAAGGGAAGTAGAGATCAAAAAGTTTCCAGAACAAATAATTATATGAAAGTAGAACCATCTGATATAGGAAAACTATTCTAAGGCCTCTGTCAAAAGAGGGTCAAATATTTCGGCAGAAAGTAGCGGAGGAGTGTGAGCTTTACAAATGACAGGCTGGGAGAAAAGGAAACACCTCCTTTCCGATGACTAAATGCCTCCAAAGGGCATGCCATTCATTTCGCCCTTCCAGAGGGGGGCTAATGGCTGGTCTATTATATATGTTTCTCAGGAGGGGACTCCTAACTCAGCTGACACAGCTGAGTAGGTAGGTTTAGACAGGCTGCAATGAGCTGTATAATTTGTCCAATTCTTTTAAAGTTAGTTAAGAGTTAGTTACACTACATATTATTGGTCCTAATTAATACTGGCATTTTGCTGTCATTGTCAACTGGAAACTGAATAATAACACGTAATATCTGGAATTATTGAATTTATCAGACCTTAATACCCTAATTCCCCCCCCCCCCCACAAAGAAATCTCTGCCCTGCTTGTAATTGCCTATATTCTTAGAGCCTACCTTAATAATTCTTAGGTTAGTTAGGACTTGAACTGTTAAAATTCCACCAATATTAGATTGCAAATCTGACTGTGGATTACACACAATAATATGAATAAACAGTAGACCACCTAGTTACAGTAGCTGCTGCAAGACGCTCCTACAGACTGACTACAAACAACAGCATGACAAAGTAGTAACAATGGTTGCATTGGTATATCTGCAAGAAGTGCCATTTGCCACAGGCAAGAACTTTGGGACCACAACATAGACAAAGTAATAGAAAATGAAGAAACTAAAGTACTCTGGGATTTTAGAATTCAAACAGGCAAACACCTACCACATAACACCCCAGACTCAACAACTGTTGATAAGAAAGCCAAAATAGTTTGAATAATGGATGTGGCAGTACCTGGAAACAGCACAATAGAAGAGAAACGACTGGAGAAAAATAACAAAATACAAAGAACTGTAAATGGAAGTAGAATGAGTGTGACAAAAGAAAGTAAAGATATATCAATAGTACTAGGTGACTTGGGTGCAATTTCCAAACATTTGGAGCAAGTTGTTCCACTGATTATTTGTTCTGACTATCAGGAAATTTCTCCCTAGTTCTAGGTTGGTTCTTTCCTTGATTAATTTCCATTCATTGCTTCTTGTCCTGCCTTCAGGTGCTTTGCCTCTCTTCTTTGTGGCAGCCCCTTAGATATTGGAACACTACAATCATGTCACCCCAGTCCTTCTTTTCAATTAAACTAGACATATCCAGTTCCTGCAATCATTCTTCATATGTTTTAACCTCCAGTCCCCTAATCAGCTGTGGCCACTGTCCAAAAAGGAAGAGGAAGAGGTAGAGGAAACAGATGAAATATAAATATGTTAGAGAAAGCATCCAATACAGTCATTTCCCATCATGAACAAGGTGACGGTAGAATTTTGGAAGTGGCGATAATCCAAAATTTTGCTGCCACGTGTCCTTTTGTCCTGTTGAGTTCAGTAGATTTAAGTCAGAAGTAAATTAACTAAAACCATACATAGCTTTTTTGTAAATTATTTTAGGCAAATAGCCCAATGCAAGCCAGCACCAAGGTGGAGAAGAGATATCTTTCTTAAGTTTTAATCAGATTATATTCAGATTATTTGGAAAAATATAACTTGCAGTTCTATGTATCCATCTGCTACTAGGCTATATAAGCTGTTCAGTACAGGAGGTCCTCGGTTTATGACCACATTTGGGACCAGAATTTCCATTGTTAATCAAAGCAATTGTTAAGTAAATCATGTGGTCATTAAGCAAATACAAGCTGGTTGCCAAGCAACCAAATTTTGATCATAGGACTGTGTGACAGTCTTAAGTGCGAAGACTGGTTGTAAGTCACTTTTTTCAGTGCTGTTGTGGTTGCTAAATGAATGGTTGTAAGTCAAGGACTACCTGCTTATGAACATGTGTAAAAAAGCATGTGGTCATTCCTATATTTAGATGAAGAATATGGATGGGGAAGGAAGTTTGTTTCTCAGATGTAAAACAAAATGGAGGGCTGGATTTCTCATTAGGACAGACTGTCTAGCTATTTAGCAGTACTGGCTGAGAATGATGAGCATATTGTAGTGCTAAGATGCAGGGCAGGTCAGAGCTTCTTGCTATTATAATGGGGGAATACTCAATGATTTCTAAGGTCATCTTACCTCTGCATTTCTATGTCTCCAAATTCAATAGTTGAATAGACCCTAACAGATGAGTATTGTAAAATGTCTTGCAAGCTGCTTTAATTCACATCTGGATTTTGCCTTATTATTTTGAGGATGACGATTCTTTGAAATGATCAGTACAAAACGTCTGCTTCCAAGACCAACTTGGTTGTCAAAAAGAAAATGTATTTAGCTAACAAAAAAGTTTTGACATAAATTGAAAAGAGCTAGAAAATTGACATGGTGGTGACCCAGAATAACTAGACCTAAAGTCTGTTTTTGTTTCTGAAATGCCAATAGTTAAAGAGACAGGATGAGCTGTTGAAGATCCAAGATTTGACCAAGTAACCAATAAAATAACTTATTTTTATTTTTACACAGGAAAAGTACTTTTCATATAAAGATAGAAGAAGTATTTTTAAACTGTTGATATGACCAAACCTTGCTAAGGCTGGTTGGTTCTGAAAGAATATTGTATCATAGACAAAGTAGTTTTGTTTGACAAGAAAAATGGGCCTGAATTTTCACAAGTTACACTTAAAGGATAAAAAACTAGAGCAAGTAAATGTACTTCATGGTAAAATGTTTATTAAAAGTAGAAAAATAGATGAAGAAAACTCAAGACATGCTAGTAAATTGCAAGTAGTTAACTGTTAGATAGTGAGGAATGAATGTTTGTCAGAAGAAACAAAAATAACTAGGTATAGAGGGTGCTTCTGCTCAGCTTGTCATTTCATTTCATTTCTATACCACCAAGATCATTTGGCTCACGGTAGTCCATATTTATAGAAAACATTAAAGTAACAATTAAAAACATCAACTTTATCCAGAAGTAGGAATCAAATTAACATACAAGCAATAATTGTAGCACATACCAGTACCTAACACTGACCAACTTCAATTAATCACTTTGACTTGGAGACTTTTTCAGAAAATTCCAGATTTGGCAACAAACTAACCTTTTGTTATTCTACAAAACAAAGGTCACAAAAACAAAATGTTATTGGGCACCACTGATCTTGTGGACTGAGTATCTTGGAGATAGACATCTTCTAATCTTTACATGAAAAATATGTTTCCTACATAAAAAATAGAAATAGGTTCTTTTCCTAGTTACATTGCCAAATTTTGTCTGTTTCTGGAAAGAGAAAGTTGGGCCAAAAAGAGAGAATCAAGAAGTTTGCTGCCCATTATTTCCCTGCACTTCACATCATATTATTTATTATGAAAGAAAATAGAATGAAGGGTTCCTACTGTAGGTATATATGAACAACAGCTTATTTACAAATATATCTAGAATAGAAATACATATCTGTTAATGTAAAGAGGAAAAAATAGGGAGCCTTTATTGGAGGAACTCCCCCCCTCCATTGCTGTTGTACTAGTAATAATATTAGCAATATATGCTTTTATGTTTGGAGAGCCATTAAAATAACCCTACTTTGTTCTGTGAATACTTTTACTGCAAAGATATCTGTTAATTTCCATGTTATTGTTCAGGGCAGATAGCATCGCCATTTATATCAAAAGATTGGAATCTATAAATGTCTACTTTCAAAGAACAACCATGAGATTTATAGGAACATTAGGAAGAAAATAGTGTCTGTTTGTTTTCACCTTGCTAAAGTGTTGGGGTAAATGCGCAATCACCAGATAACACATGGGTAATTTCCTCCTTTAACATGCATGCAGGAAAGCATGCAACCCCCATTAACCTCAGTGGAAGTTAATCCCTCCCTTGAGGTCAATGAAGTTCCTTCAGGGATGAATTTACCCCTGAGATGGAAATACTTCAGAGAAATCACAGAATGTGTAGTCTTTTCTCCTTTTTTTAAAATGAAAGGCAAATGAGATAGTCTCCCCTGAGGACATCTTAGGGAGCTGTATGCTTTCACATTACAAATGTGGTTTCACATGAATTTAAAGATAAAAGAAACAATCACAAAATAAGTAGTAACAAGGAAGCTCATTTGAGTTTTATCCTTACAAAAAACCTGCAGGCAAGAAATTGGGCAGTCCATAAAAGAGTGTGTGGTGCTACTTTCCATAAAGAATCCATATTTTTCTGCATAGCTTATGTGGTTACATGTTGAACTACTAGTCCTTCTCTGTTTTGTCTAACTATAATGGTTCACTAAAAGAAGAACACTTTCTGTATTCTGTTTTACTTCTTTAGGTAAAGAAACTGAATGCTCAGGAGTTTATTAGTTACCTCATGAGAACACTAGAAATAAATGATGGGTTGCATTTAACATGTAAGTCATCAGTTGTGCATGGTTAGTTAATTTTACATATGATTAGTGCCAAGTCTATTGAGGCATGCTTGCACGTTACTGACTACTTTTATGTTAGTGCTAACTATTAGGAGCCTATGAAATAACATGCAAATGTTTTCTGGGCTGTTAAATAGCATGTCAGAAGCCATACTCTAAAAAGGAGCTAAAGTCCAAAATAGAAATGCATTGGACAGTGACAAAAACTAAACTTGTTTCAATTTAATTTACATGTGCATCTAATTTTTAAATGTTGATATGATTGTTTATGAAACAATGGCTCCCTTTTATGGATGGAATGGATACAACCCATACTAGCAGCCTACTTTAATGTCATGATCTTACTAAAAGTGTCATTTTTAAAGGCTTGATTGACCAAAGCCATGATGGACAATGAAGGTCAATGTTTATTTCTAACTCTTTTTATACACAGTATTAAATATATTACGTCATGCTTGCAAATGTGCAATGGCTTTGGTTATCTGCAGCAAGTGTTTCTCCTTGGATCCAAGGAGATTTTCCTAACAGATGCTGGAGAAAGGCCAGTAATATTCAATCTAGCTCTCCTTTTCACAGTATAACCTTACCCCTTGAGACTTCCTGGCTTTTTGCCATGAGAGACAGTTGCAGGAGCTCCAACATCATAAGGCTGCAGTAAAAGTTATAGCAACGGGGGTCACCATTGCTGTTTGATTCATGGGTTTTGGACTCCTGAAGAGTCAGTGTAGAATTCAGTGGGGAGCTTCCCAACTATCCCTAGTCTAGGCATCCCAATGGAAACAAGAAAAGCTCTGTGCTTCAGGGAAGCCTTTACTCTGTATGGGCACTAAATCATATGCAACAGAAATCTTCACTTGTTGGTCATAATGCATTTTGTATGCTGGGTTTCACTCACTCATTTTGCAGAAACTCTAGCAAGCCAATGTTGATATTTTGCCAGATGAATCCTGCAAAACCTGTGCTGAAATATCCAGAGGAACCAGACAGCTTGACAGATGTGGAATGAGTGGATTTCCTTGTGCTATAAGCAACTCATTTTCCATTCTCCAAAATGAAGTGTGATAAAGGCGATCTTTTGTCTTATTGCAGCTTCTATTGAAAGTGTTCAGATTGTTCAAAAAAGGGCTCAATTAAGGTTCTGAGCATGGATAATCATGAACTCTGGATGTTTTCAGACGTGCAAGTAAGAACAGGACCTAGAAGCAAGAAATTTGCTTATCTTGGAGTTGCCCAAAATTTCAGACTGCTGAAATTCAGTGGAAATATAATCTTTTTAAAAAAATGAAACAATCCTCCTCTTCCCCCTCCTGTCACCATCATCTTTCCATAAGGCCTTAACATACGTATTTCATGTAACCACCCAAATGTTTAAGAATTGAAAGAAGGGTGCTACAAATTTTAAGACCAACTTCTCTGAAACCTTTTTACAGCATCATCTCTCCAGCTTGGAAACTGGAAGTTGGAAAGAAAATCTCCAGGTGGAAAAATATCACTTGCCTTTTCCTAATACCATTGAACTGAACTTTTTTTTAAAATTGAATTTGTTACAATAAAAAACTGAAATTGAAACAAAGATAATAAGGAATTAGGGAAGGGAAAAGAAAGGGGAAGATGGTGCATACTAAGAGAGAAGAAAACAAAAGCAGTGACTTCTAACTTTTTTTGGAGAAGTAAAATACAAAATACAGTTACGACCTCAATTTTTTACTTTACATATTTAGTATGTACTAGCCATTTCCATAGCAACAGTCTAATCTAATAATCAAATGCCAAAATCAAAGTTTCATTTTTCTCCCTGTTTCTAGAATAAAGCCCAGAAGTTTCCATTGTAGGAGGATAGACTGTAATTCTGTAAACCTCTCTCTCTCTCTCTCTCTCTCTCTCTCTCTCTCTCTCTCTCTCTCTCTCTCTCTCTCTCTCTCTCTCTCTCTCTCTCTCTCTCTGTGTGTGTGTGTGTGTGTGTGTGTGTGCACAATAGATTGTACCTGTATGGTCCATTCCCTGGTATTTTCAAAGACAGTACAGTAAGTAGAAAAGTCTGTCCAAGACCTATCTCCGTGCCAAATAGTGGGTTAGAGAAACATAAAGTCTAGTTGAATACAGAGAGCTGCGGACAGAAGCAACAACTCCGTGCTCAAAAGTAGATATTAAAATGTTTGACACTGTTCATCCTTAATTAGATAATGTTCTAATTGACTGGTAATTTTTGTTTGAACTATTCAGATGTAGCAATAGGTAGATCTGGAAACAAAGATGACCACACTGGCTGGGAATTCTGGGGGTTCCCCCCCTCCAATACAGTTGCAGGGCACTGGGTAACAGAAGCCTAACCTGGAGAATCTTTTCCAGCCAGCTCCACAATACACAATGCAAAGTGAACCAATAGTCTGATTTAGTAGCATAAAGCAGATGCTTAAATTCTGAGACTAAAAGGCACAATCCAGTCAGACCTCTCCCTTTTCAGCCATTGGATTCATTTGGAATTTTGAAAGCATATTATGGTCACTCATAGAAAGGCCCAGCACAGTATCCAGATACCATATATCACAAAATGTACAGTATATAGCACTGGGTTTAGCCAACCCAGTATTTAATTTTTTTACAAATATCTGTGGAAAATAACCTGGTAGAGGCGCAGGCTATATCTGAGGCTGGTGCCCTATTTTGCTTTCCCCCCCCCCTTTAAAAAAATAAATTAAATGTATTTTTAAAAAGATGGGAGCTTGGTGAGTACCAACATCCCAGTGGATGCATTGAAACCCCCAAGAACCATGTTGAAAACTCAAGGCATAGCCTATTACTATAGGAGATTAACAGTAACATGTGTACACATTGGGATATTATTTTCCTCCAGGATAACATGCAATAACATCCTACAATTTTCAGTAGTTAATCAGTCAGCTTCAATTGTGTCTACCAACTGAGGAAAGAAGATGGGTTTTGTTCTGTAATGAAGGCTACTCACCCATTATACACTGTGAGATAACTTCTTGGGAACAAAGTTTTGTCTTCTGAATGCTGCTATCTCAGCACATTGTCAAGAGGCTTGGTAGGTAGCAAACTGACATAGGTCATGACACTGCTGAAAGTGATTGTATTTGGGCAATACAGACCTAAATGGCCATTTAGGAGCTAACTCTCTCCAGCAGAAGCTCAAGCTTTTGTTTCCAGCTCAAAGCTCCCCTTTCTCCTCTTAAAGAGGAGCTATAAGAATAAAACAAGGAGTTGGTAATAAAAAGGACTTTCTCAAAAATGGAAAGGAGTCTCGTAACTCCTTTTTGCATTAGCAATCTCGCTGCATCTGATGAAGTGAGCACTGGTGGAGGAGAGTGGTGTTAGTCTATGATAACAAAAATAAAACAAAACAATAAAATAAAAATAAAAATAAGATTTGTTGGTTTGAAAAGGTGCCACCAGATGCCTTCTGACTGAGCCCACTGTGCTTCATGAAAGTGTATGCTTTTTAATAATATGTGTCAGTCTGCAAAGAAGACTACCAAAGTCCTCCTGATTTTTGGCTCCCATAAACAAACCCGGCTCTTCTACAATGTCAAGAATGGAAAAGAGTTACAAAGACATGAGTGACAGGGTTTGTCTGCCAGGAGGCAGCTGGTATTAGGAGCATTTGCGTCTGCAAACAGAAACAATTGTCTTGTGTATTTGAGGAGTTGCTTATTCATTAGCCCTGTTTTCACCGGGTTAATGAACTTCCTGGGCTGGATTCTGTTTCTTATTTAAACAGTGGGAATTGTGCAGGCTAGTTTAAGAGGCGTAGATGTGCTTAGTGCATGCAAGAGGACTGTATTGTAACGCCTGACTTGACTCAAGCCTGTTTATAAAAAACAAAATTAGATATGTGCCAAGACTTTTATTTTGCCTAAACTGAACCATGGAGAAAAGATGTTTAGAACCAGCTGTAGGCATATGGTGAGGGGTGGTTGTTGCTAGCTATTCACAGAATCATAGCATTGTGGAATTGGAAGGGATTATAAGGATCACCTACTTTGTAATGTGCAGGAAAAGTGATTAAATTATCCCAAAGAGGTGGCTGTCTAGCCTCTAGTTAAAAATTTTTTCTACTGTTGTACAGATCCTATTATCTTCCCAGTTTCCCTCCCCAATCTGACTTTTTCATCTGTAAAAAAGTTCTGTATTTGTTATCTTGTATCAACAGGTTTATTTATTTTTCAAATTTATATAACCACCATCTCACTAACTCTGGTTGGTGCAGAAGCATGACATAAAATAATAATGTAAAGAGCCACAGGTATAAAATGTAAACATCTAAATAAATATCATAAAAACCAAAAATACCAACCCTAGGCAATGAGAGGAATAAAAATGGTCATCACAACAATAGAGCCATCTTAGCAAGTCTACCAGGACTCTGGGAGCCCCGGGCCTGGTCATATAATCAGGTTTTGAGGATCTTTCAGAAAATCAAAAGGCATGGAGTTAATCTAATTTGGGGGGAAGGATGTTCCATAAAGTACTCTCAGCTACTCTTTGAGAGAGCTCCACGTGGAGTACATCGCAGTAGTACAATCTGGAGGTGACTAAGGCATTAATGACTGCAAGCAGGACCTACCAATCCAGAAAGGAGTGCAACTGGTACACAAGATGAAGCTGTGCAAAAGCCCTCCTAGCCACAACTGCTATCTGCGCATTGAGCAGGAACTGGGAGTCTAAGATGACCCCGAGATTGCGCACCATCCAGCACTAAAAATGGCATAGTCCTGGAACCAGTGGGCCCCATCAGTTGTATCAGGGTTCACTTGAAGCCTGTTGTTCCCTGTTCAGACTCTCATAGCCTCAAAACACTGAAATGAGATGTTCACAGCATCATTTCATTTGCCAGGGGTTGAGATGGATGATTATATGGTGGTATTTTGCCCCCTGGTGATGGATGAGCTCACCCAGCAGTCTCATATAGATCTTAAAAAGGAGTGGAGAAAGCACTGAGTTCCGCAGGATTCAGTACTTTCTCCACTCCTTTTTAAGATCTATATGAGACTGCTGGGTGAGCTCATCCCACAAAGTAGGGGCTGAGGGTGGGATCTTTCCTCCCCAATATTCACCGAATGGAATTGGTGAAAGAAGCGGGCGTACCAGCACACTGCCCACCCTCAGTCTTTTGACCTGATCCAGAAGGATACCATAATTTATTGGGGCAGTAAAGCAAATGCTTCACGATGTTGAATGAATAGGGAAAAGGACAGAATAAAAGAAACCAATTCTACTTACTGCCTGGTCTGGTCAGGTACTTTCTGCCTGGTCTGGTCAGGTTTATGAGAAGTAGTTGTTTCCCACCCACCCTAGGTTGAATATCTTTCTGCTCAGCTCTGGTGGGATCTAGCAGAGCATGTGTAGAAAGGTGAAACAGCAGCAACATAGCCCCACAAGGCACTTGATAGTGCCAGCCCAGAAGCAGCAATGATTATTCTCTTTAGGTGGAGAACTTAGCAGGAGGATGGGTGAACCTTTGCTGTAGGAAACCTTACTTGCGGAAGTAAACATTTTCTATTTGCTCAAATTTTTATATTTGTTCAATCAGCAACTCAGTTAATTTCCATTGTTTCCTTTGCACTTGATTTATGGATGGTGGTTGGAGTCAATATTTTTGTCCTATCTGCTCTGCAAAATTCTGTGTCACAAATTCCTTTTAGACTAGATATAGCCAGATCCAACCTTTCAATATGTAAAACGCATAGATGTTTCTTAGAGGTTAAGCCTTTAGTTTAATTTCTGCATGTATTTCTGTGTCATCTATATAGCCAAATGCAGTGATTTGTGGGTTTTTTCTTTTATGCTTATGACTCAAAGTCTGGATTGTGTCTGTATGATTTGTTTTGTTCTCATATCACATGGAACAGATATACTATTTAGAATAGCTTTCTTCAGTTTGATGTGTTCTTCAGGATTGGTTGGTCTCCTGAAATTCCCAGTCTGGTCAGTGGATTCAAAGAGATATAGTCTGACATATCTGGAGGGCCTCAAGTTGAAAAAGGCTGCTTTAGAGAAACAGTATATGTTATGATTGAGTTCTATCTCTAAATAAAAGGCAATTGCTATAGTACAGAACTACACACCATCACCCTTCTTTAATCTGAATTCATTTATTGAAACTTTATCACTCCTGATGATGATGGGAACCTAAGAATAAAAAGGTAGTGATTAAAGTGGATTATATTAAGTGTTTGATAATCCATGGATGACACAAGTAGTGAAATATCACCTGTTTAGAGATGCTAGTGATTTAAATTACTCTTTACAACAGATAAGGCCAAGTTTTGAACTGTAGTTTGGTAGGCCATCTTCAGAAATACTTTGGAGAAAAGACTAGACTCATACAAAATCCTACTGGGTTTAATGTAAGCATAATAGGGCATTGATATGAGCCTAAAAAAGCTTTGTCTCTTTTTCCTGCTCAGTCATTGACCTGTGGAATGACTGCCAGAAGCCCAGGTCAGACCTTTAATAAGGGTCAAGCCAGGTCAGAAACCAAAAGGTCAGGAATCGTGAGAGAGATCATAGTCAATGCTCAAGAGCTATGCCAGGTCAAGAGGCAGAAGAACAGGAGTGTATGTGGGAATTCAAAGGGATTAGTCAAAGCTCAGGTCAGAAGTCCATGCTGAGGTAGGAGAGAATGCAGACAAGAGGCATACAAGTCAGACACAGTGAAAGACACTTGGATTAGGGCCAGGAACCAGACAGGTACAAGGAGCATATAGTAATGTACAAGCCATTTTCACAAGAGTTTATTTTATTTATTTATTAGATTTTTATCCCACCTTTATTATTTTCATAAATAAGTCAAGGCAATGAACATACCCAGTGATCCTTCCTTTTTCTATTTTCCCCACAACAACAAGTTGGGCTGAGAGAGAGTGACTGACTCAAAGTCACCCGGCTGGCCTTCATGCCTAAACTGGGACTAGAACTCATAGGCTCCTGGTTTCTAGGCCAACACCTTAACCTCTGCATCAAACTTGCTCTTTCCCTCTGGTGGTAATTTAAATCTGAGAAAAAAATGGAAGTACTCTTATTACATTTTCTTGGATGTTGATGTATAGCACCAGAATAACAGAGTTGGAATGGACCAGGGAGGTCTTCTAATTCAATACCCTGGTCAGGCAGGAAAACCATGGTTGCCCATTTGTCTGAAATGAATGAATTTGTCTGAACCAAATGAATACAACTGTCAATGGATACAAAGCAATAAAATAATAAAAACAAAATAGGTATGTTTGAGGCTAGTTAGACATGTATAGTTGAGATTCTTAATGAACAATGAAAAATAGGTGTAAGTTCAGTTTTGGTAAGCATCAGAGATGCTGAGTCCATTCAGAAAAGGTGGATCCCTATTAAACCACTGTAAAATGGAACCAGTGGCAAACTATGGCAAAGCAGTTTTGCAAGTGGACTCAAGGAAAATCAAATTGGAGTTGGGCTATCTGGTTTAAGTTGAAATCTTCAGACAAGATGAGATGAAAATATTTAAATCACTCAAATGGGAGAGAATGCAAATAGGCACAATCTATACACTACTAACACTCTTGTTGTCATGACATTTAACTGGGAAATAAACCTGTATAGCAAAAAGGGAGAACCCTCCCCCCCTCTTTCCAAATGCATATAGATTAATGATACCTATGGTTCTCCTCATTGATTAAGCCAAGATTTCCTTGCTCTAATATTGCCACTGAAGTTTTATCCTATGGCAGTGTCCTGAAATTTCCTGCAGTGTGCCTATTCAGAGACTTATCCAATCCCTTCCAGAGGTTGATTGGGAGGTTCATAATTTTTCTATTATGGTCCTTCTAGGACTACTGTTGTGGTCCAATCCAATTTGGGACACTTCTACGCCATTTTTGTGTGTGTGTGTTATTTTAAGATTAGCTCTTGACCTGGTTGGTCTCATGAAATTGTGTTTTTTTTTTTAGCTTATTGAATTTGCTTCTAATTGCTCTTTGAAATGGTTGCAAAACTCATTTTCTTTCAAATTGCTATGACTCTATAAACCCTTATGGGTGGACTATTTTCAGGTTGTTGGAAGCTCTTCCTTCACCCTGTTGGCAGTTCCTATGCTCAAGCCAGGTGTTACTCTCTTTCTCTCCTCCATTTCTTAGAGATACAGCATCCTGTTTCTGGAGCGTCTGTTTTATTGTAGACACTGCTTAGAACATATCTCCATCCTTTTTAATCCAGCTGCAACCACATTCACTCTACTGGGAAAACTGCTTGGCTGTAAAATTGCAGGCATGCTAGTATTTCAGAGAGTCCCAAGTTACAAATGATATGAATGTAGCAGAGGCACGGAAGCAAGGGTGTTGAGGAAGGCTTTGGTGGATTTCAGATCATCACTTTTGATGAGTGTGTGTATTTATTCAACTTTCTCTTGCATAGCATCCATCATAGCAATCTTTCCGATGATGTTATTTGCAAATCACAACTAAATAGACATGAATATATGAAGAATATGGATGAGGAGAACTAGCTATTTATTTTCTTTTGTATGTGTGTGTGTATGTATGGGATGGTGTTTTTTTTAAAAAAAAAACAATCCATGTAATGAACCATGGTGGCGCAGTGGCTAGAATGCAGTATTGCAGGCTAACTCTGCCCACTGCCAGGAGTTTGATCCTGGTCGGCTCAAGGTTGATTAAGCCTTCCATCTTTCCAAGGTCGGTAAAATGAGGACCAGATTGTTGGGGCAATAAGCTGATTTTGTAAACAACTCAGAGAGTGATGTAAAGCACTGTGGAGCGGTATAAGTCTAAGTGCTATTGCTACTGCTAAATAGTAGCTCAGGAGAAACCTACTGTTCAAAAATCATTGAATTCTCTGTTGGTGAGGTGGAGAGAAAGAGACTGAATACAATTTTGCTCATAGTGTTTTCTGAATGTTGTCTGGGCTTCAAGATTGGCAGAACTGAAGACAATAGCACTGTAGGATCATTGGTCACATGGAGTGACATTGATCTGGGCATCAGGAGTTAGATTTGGCAAAATATGCCGAATCCTTCCATAATCTAGCATAGCACAAATCCGGAATGGTTATAACATTTTTTTCCCCAGCAGAATGTCAGGAAATTTTAACTGAATAATTTTTGTGGAAAGATATGAGATTATCTTAAAGAATGATGATTTTTCTTCTTGAATGAGGTGAAGATAATGGTTTAGGGTAAGGCAGGAGTATAAGAAATTAACTTATTTTTTCCATAAAATAAGTCATTACAGAGCTGGCTAACATGACTTTTTAAAACACACAATAGCTCAGAATAAGCATCTGTATGGTAAAACCCTGCCCTGCCACAGGATATCTTCAGTTCCACTTTGAAGTTGCCATGACTGGAGTAACCAATGATTACTTAATCACAAAGGTTTCTTTGATTTGAAGATGAAGCAATACATCTAACATTCACGTTCTTCTTCTTTTTTCTTCTTAGTGTTTGATGATGAATTTAGATTGATCTGCTCTGTCTTGGAAAAATGAAAATCTGTTACCAATTAGTCTGTGCTGCCTGGTACTCAACTAAATCCAGTATGTATCCCTACTTTGTGGCAAGCTAAATCAATCAGCCTGACTATGACCGAATACTTTAAAATGGAGGAAGAACACTGCTTGTAATCAGAAACGTTCATGCAATATCCTATTTGCTTTCATGATAACCAAATAATTTATTCCTTGACAGGCTTAGGACTGTAATAGACATGGATAGAATTGGAAAACTTCCATTCTATTCTGTAGTATAAAAACATACTACAATGATACACTTTACAGAGAATACACTGCAGCAGTGTGATCCCTTGTTAATTATATGAAATTCCATTTATTTATTTTTATTGATTCAAGTAATTTATGATTGCCCAACTCTGGGTGGCTAACCTTAATTACAAACAAATGAATATAAAAAAAAACCCAAAAGCATCTCTAAGACCAATCACAACAATTCTCTTAAATGGGCTCATTAGGGAACAGATTCCCACACCTTAGACAAGGCCAGCAGGTTCAGGGCCACCCATGCTTATCGTTTCATTACATTTTAATAACATCCTTAAGATATTCATTATAATTGCAGACTCAGTTTGTTGCATTGCTTATTATTTAGCCGTTGGCACAAATTGTTATTCATTTTTGATGGAAATGATGTGCATCTTTTCAGTGGTACAGAGCAGAAAATAAGAAACAGGATATAATTTTGTTAAATAACATATAATGTCTTTCCCTCTGGCTATTATTAATAATTTTAGGAAACGTTTTTAAATGCTTATGTGAACTCTAAATCTTTGAACAATTTAGTCAGTAGCAATATGAGAACATTAATACTGAATAAGTTTTATAGGGATGGATTTAATTATTAACTAAAGATTTAATTATCTTTAGTTAATAGGGTAAGAAAATTCCTTTAAAGAAAGGAATTATTATTCTTAGTTGTATAAACAGTTAAATGTATAAAATAGTAATAATAACCTATCTCAGATAAATAAAATCTACAGCCCAAGGAAATAAAAAGCAGACACCATCCCACCAACATATTCAAGGAGTCAGAGCATTGTGAGTTGTAGCACTGCAAGTGACAACTTTCCAGTGAAAGATGCAGCCAACTGCCAAGCAAAGAACAGGCTTCTCAGTGCGACCATTTATTGCATTTGGCTGATCCCGTGATATCAGCTACTCCAGTCAATGCAATGAAGAATTTTGTTTATGCCAGCCTTTGGCACTGACAAGTTGTACTAGAGAGTCCATAAGGCTCAAAGACTTCTTCAAGTTGACCTTGATTCCCAATGACTTGGGCAGTCCTAAGTCTTTATCATTTGGTGTCCATATAAGTCTAATTAATTGTTATTAGAACAAATTCTTTCTATCATCAATCCCATAATCAAGGCTCTATATTCTCTTATTTATTCAACCAATATGTGGAATATACTGTATATTAAGGGACATTTTATTGGAAGAAGATGAGCGTGGTTTTAAAACTGGAGGAAAAAATATCAATAACCTGCACTATGCTGATGATGCTCTGATAGCTGAAAAATGCAAAGGATCTGCAAATTCTATTAATAAAACTCAAGAAGCACAGTGAAAAAAATGGGATTAACATTAAATATAAAGAAGTCTAAACTAATGACAACAGCTACAACAACCAACCTTATCATTGACAATGAAGATATCAAGTGGTATATAGCTTTTGTGTTTTGGAATCAACTATCAACAGTAAAGGAAGAAACACTCAAGAAATACGCTGCAGACTGGCAGCTGTGAAAGCTTCAGAAAAGCTGCCGGGATGTGTCTATATCCACAAAGATCAGAAGACTGCAAGCAAATATGGTACTGAATGTGGAAGCAAACATAAAACCTATCTGTTTACTCAGAGTAAAAGGATCTCTGCTTTTCTGACAACTGCACCCCAGAGCTACACATTCATAATAGTTTGGAGTGGGTGGGATGACTCAACTCACAATTATTAAATTCAGACTAATTCTGTGGATGTCCACGCCAGTTGACATTTTACTTTTCCTATCAGTTTACATTCCTAAGGTCTCCAATCCAGAGGTAGAATTGATAGGCACTGCGATCCAACATATACATAGCATCATTTGAGACTAGGCTACTTCATAATATGAATAAGTTCAAGACAAGTTGGTTTCTCCTTCTTCCAGTCATTGTGGACACTGGACTAGAATATAAAATCCAGAGGGTACTTTGTTTTCGGGTACTTTCACAAGATAGTTACATTTGCACAGTAGTGAGATAACCACAAATCCATCCAGTTCCAACTTAGAAGGTGGAATTCAGCCAGGTTTTTTAGAATAGCCTGAATTTAATGGCACTTATCCAGTGTAAGGGGTCTGCAAATTGATGCCTAAATCTGTTATTTTATAACTGCAGTTCCTTCCAGCTGAGAAAGACACTCAGTATGTGCAAACAAGCTATCTGGCTGACAGAGTCTGGCACCAAGGGAACCCTCAGGATTGGCTTGTTTCCACTGACTATGAAGAGATCAGACATACGAAATAGAGGGTCAGACTGTCTGAAGGTGGGAGCTGCCAAAAATGCAAGTCATGTGGATTTGGCTACGAGAAAAGTATAGAGGCCTTTGGAAGATAATTGGGTGCTTTGTGTGTCTGAAGCTTATGTATGAAAGTAGCTGTATGTAAATCACAGACTGATTTAATATACCATGTCTGTGCAGAATTGATCTATTCTGGTTTGGTTACTTTTAGTACATTTGACATTCATTTTAAGACATAGAATTCTTCTATTTTGAGGATTTGCTTGCCTAATAAAGCTTTAGTTTTCCCAAAGAAAATAATGTATGCATACATGTGTGAAAAACTTCATTTCCTCAATTAAATTGGAAAATTGGGATGGAGGGTGAATCATTGCTGTAAAGGCCAATAACATTCAGAATGATTTAGTCACAGGAAAAAAATAGTTGGATTTGTGGCATGAACAGGTGAGAACTAAAGCAGAGCTAAGGTCAAGCAGAGTTTTTCTGATGAGTTTGAATTTTTCTCAAGCTGGTCCCTTTAGATTTGTGGGAATTCAAGTTCCTTTGACAATGGAAATTATGGTACCCAGAATTCAATATTTCTAATGGGTGGTTAAGCTAAGGCAAAATCAAAATTTGAAAATTATTGTGTAATTTTCTGAAGCTTGTGGTGTTAATCTAAATGAAATCTTTTAAAATAAGTTTTGAAGACTACACTGGATTACTTTTAAAAAGAATTCTGCAGCAAAAAATGTCTTCTTTGTGGGAGTACAGAAGTTGGCACATTAAATAATATACATGTAATAGTCTGCACACACAGAATTTATTAGCTTGATAACTTTGAGGACAATGCAATTCTCCCATAGGAGTGTGTGGACTTGACACAAGGATTATAAGGGTTTTCTTTTTTCAACTGTATTGTTGTCAGCCTTACAAAGTAGACCACATCAAGACACCACATAGGATAAAACTTGCTTTGTTAGAATGGCTGTAGTAACAGAATCTTGCAAATCTAAGTGTGCTTCCCCTCTTCCCCTTTTTTTACTTTCATATGAGTTAGGGGGCATCTGTCTTGGGCATTTTCATACATTTCTATCTTCTCAAATTAATCTGTTTGTTGTTTTGGTAATGGATCTTTCCTCTTTCTGTCAAGGTCATCCTCTGTAGATGTAGAGGGCACAGGGAAGGCCTTGGAGGACAGGAGGAAGAACCACTACCAAGGCAATGATAAGAAAAGCAGAGCTTGAGCCCAGTCCAAATACCTCCCACTTCGCAAATGAGGGAGTGGGGAAGCACATTCACACTTGCAAATTCTGTTATTATAGCTGTTTTAAAAAAAAAACAACCAAAAAACTTTTAGATCTATAGATCATTGGTTTCTTAGCCTGGTCTATCCTAAAGAGATGACAACAGTTGTACAGGGTTACAGATGAGGAAGAAGGACTGTTAATTGATTTTAAATAAAAATTATTGGTAACTGAAAATATGCTATAATCTACTTTAGATGATCCAGGAGAACTAAAGAAGGAAACCATAAGCCTGACCAAGGGATGTGAGTTGTTGACTACAATTAAAAGTCTCAGAAATTCAAAAGAACATCCTGAAGCTTATTGTCCTAACACATTTGGTGGACATCAGTTTAGGGAAAACTGACCAATGTGAACAAAATAGAATTTGCAATATTTATTGCATGTAGACAAGAGAAAATATTGAAAAATTGTAACCCGGCTTTACCACAAGAAATGTTTGTATTTCTTTCTTTCTTTCTGTCATGCCCTCTTTCAATTCTATAGCAAAAAAAACAACATGATCACATAACTTGGTTTATGACCATAACAAGAACTAAATACCTCTGATCCCAAGGAGACGGGTGAACGGTAAAAGTTGCTCAATTACATTAGTCGTATTACATGTAATGCCCATCTGGCAATTTGTTATCATAGTATATTGTTTCTAAATCACTTTATTTTAATGACTGAAACATGAACAGTGCCATATATTAAATTTAATTTGAATTGTCACATGAAACAGCTGCTTGACACTAACATATCAGTTTCTGTAATATGAATGATTATTCCTAATCTTTGTCTTGCTTTGTAACTTGTTACAGGATCATAAATGAATTCAGCTGTGCATTTTATGACATTTTTGTGTAGAACGATTTGTATTCTGAATGACTAGAGGTTTGAATACTTTGTGTGAAAGCTGAGAGCTTGGCCAAATACACAAACTTTTATTAAACTCTACGTGTTTACTAGTACATGGACCAATTGTGAGTGTTGTATTACTTCACAAAAATGTTGTGAAATTTTGGACATGGAATCTATCCAAAGTGCTTTGTCTAGGATGGCAGAATCAAAATTTTCTAACAAATGAAATGCTGAACTATGATACTATATTAACCAATATCAAGATAACAGAGTTGCCTTTTTACTTCTCATGTCTCCTTCTTACATTTAACAACTGGGGAATTTACCAATTGTTTGGTAAATGAAAAACTACTATAACTGGGATTAAAAATAACAACAAAATACAAAACATCAAAAAAGCCCAAATCCATAAAATTACGTAGAAAAAAGCCTTGGGAGTAAAATACAAAGTAGTCCAATCATATTTAAGAACCAAATTCCACTGCAATAGGGACAAAAATATAATTTCCTTCCAGCATCAGTTTGAACAACCATGTTTTTTTCAAATCTTCTAAATGCTAAAAAAGGAAGAGGTTTTTCAGATGTCCAAGGGAATGCATCATGGCATCACCATCACCATCACCATCACCATCACCATCACCACCACCACCACTACCACCACCACCACCACCACCACCACCACCATCATCATCATCATCATCATCATCATCATCATCATCATCATCACCACCATCATCATCATCATCATCATCTTCATGCTATATGTGCCTGAAACATAGCCTTCCATTTTGTAATATTAAGATTATTAAGATATTTAGGAACCTAAGTTTTGCTTTAAGCCAGTTGTAATGCTTGTATACAATGCTTATTTAGGCCTCTGTTCTTATTTGAGTGGATACCCTTCTAATTGTGGGTGATATGAAAGTATGGTGTGGGTGTTTCCCCACATATGTTAGTGTTTTATATTATGTTGTGTAAGATTTTATATCTTTTTATTTTGGAATCTTGGGATCTGCGTAGAATAATTCTGGAGTTGAGTGGCAGAGAAATTTGACAAACAAGCAGATAAATAAATAACTACATCTTATTTTCTTGGAGTATTTAAGCTAACTTCTGATTTTATATTTTAAAAGTACTAGTAACTGGGAACAGTACCTTGAGTCTTTCTAATTTTGGAACTTTTCAACAGATGAAAAAGAATTTGGTTGGCTTCTGGATACTTTTATTTCTCAATAAAAACACCTTAAAACATAAGTTCATGAATAAAAAAATAAAAAAATGTATAAATCTTGTGGGTGCTATAAAAACAATGTGGGAAATTTGCCCTAGGCTTTCATGGCCAATTTTTTTCTCAAGTTATCCTTTTACATTAATTTCATTTCCAAACCACAAAATTAAAAATTTAATATGACAGGATCATATGCTTCACAAAGGTATAAAATAATAAACATAAGCAAATTATTCCCCTGGGAGTTGGGAAGATTGACATATCTTTTTAGCCACAAATAATCCCTAATCCTGGGCAAATAAAAATTAAATGTCTTTGGTTATTTAAGATTCATTTTGTTTTACTGTGTAAAATGGTTAGACTAAATGAATGACCAGTGAATAGGGCCATTTGGAAAGGAAGCAGACACATCTACAAGTATAAAGCATCTCAATTCATGAAATCATAGAAAATCATTCACACAATGGAAAGAAACAGGAAACTCACCTTAGCCACTTCTTATAAGAAAAATCTTTACAAGATGTTTTACAGATGGCATTTTCCACCCACGAGGTTAGCTAAAATGGGCCCAAATATTTCACCTAAATGCTGGAAATGTAAAATAGCAATAGGGACCTATTACCACATGTGGTGGGAATGTCCTAAACTAAAGCCTGTGATTATTGGAATAGGATAAGAAAATGGTTGAAAGAAATATTAATGTTGGAGATAGAGCTAAAACCTGAACTCCTTCTATTGGATATAACCACAGATAAATACGATAAGGGAATAGTCTATTTGATGTTGCACATCTTGACCGCTGCTAGACTGGCATTTGCACAAAAATGGAAGAACAAAGAAACTCCCACAGATGAAGAGATACTACATAAAATACTATCTTGTGCTGAAATGGACAGGCTTACAATGGAGTGGATCAGAATATTTTGAAATCTGGGATAAATTGTACCATTGGTGGGAATCGAGGAGGACTGTTGGGGTTATAGCCTAGCGATTGGAAATATATATATTGTTAGGTTAGCAAATAGAGAAAATGTATTAAGTATTGTATAAAAAGTTTATATATATTTATAGAGACAAAGAATTGAATGTAAGAGGATAAATAATTTGATAAAAATGTTTAAACTGGAATGTTACGTCACGTCCAATGTTTTCTTTTTTTTAAATTGTATTATAAATAAAAAACTTTTTTTAAAAAAGAAAATCATTCACACAACCAGGTCAGATAAAGAATTAGAAACTCTTTTTGTAGAACATCTTAAAGTTGGCAAGTTTTAATTTCATTTAGTTTTTTGTTACTTTGTACACTGCATGAATCAAGGCAATTTGGTTAGTTTGTGATTCAGAAAACTCAGAGAATAGGTCAATCTGGTAAGTATACCAGGTGGATCAGCCTTTATGTCACTATTCATTTGATCATGATGATCTCACCAAATTGTCTCCCATTCTATCATTCTTAGTTTTCTGAAATAGAACCCTCCATTAAGGGGTCCAGTGGCAGCAACCCAAGATCTGACAAAGGGCAACTGATAATGTTTCAGTGACCCAAGAAGAAATAGGTAATAGGCAGAAAGGGAAAGGCTCACAACTTATACCTGAAAGTTTATTTCATCAAATGTATCTGTGAAAGTTGCAGATTAGTAGAAATCTGAAAGTCTCCCTTTTTCTGTATATGCCACAAACTCTGACCAGGTACATTTTATTTTGGAAGAGTACATAATGTGGCAAAAAAAGAAAATAAAAAAGAAAAGAAAGAGGAGGAGGAGGAGATCACTTTTGCAGGATATTTTTAGTAGAGAAATTCCATAAGAAAATAAGGATTAGATTAGATTGAAGTAGCAACAACAACAACAACTGGAAATAAACTAAATATATGTATGTCATAAGTAGTTAGTCCTGAAATGGGTGTGCCATTACAGCTCTTCATTCTGGAATGAGGCATTAAAAGGTTGGGTCATGTTGACCCCAATCTTTCATCATATTTTGAACAAGAGAAAGAAGAAGGGAAAGGCTAATCAATATGTTCTAGTTAATCTTTTTATTGGACCTTTTAAAGTTTATAACTAAAAAGATTGGTCGTTAAATAATGGTCAGTTAGAGCTTCTTTATTACCACTACTTTAATTTTGACAAGAATGCCATTACTCATATTAATATGAAAGATTATGCAATGAAAGATCTTATCATGCTTTACTTATTTTATGCTACAACCATTCTTTCAGCTACATCTCATTTATGGAGATGAAACTGGTCCGAATTAGTGGCACCATGTAATTAGTTTTCCATCCAGGAAGGGCTTGATTGCATTTTATCTGTTGCTGTCTAGCTGTTTCTCATAGGGCTGATGTTGCAAAGGGGATGTGGCCACAGCAAACACATGCTTTGCAAAACAGGTCACAGTGTGGTATTCACTGTGTGTAATTAATCAATCATGTATGGAGCAAGAAGCAGAGTGATTTTAGCAAGTCTGTCTGATGTTGAGTAAGAATCAAAGCCTTTCAGGATTAATTAGATAGTTGCTGAGATAGTATGGAAGAAATGAGAAAAAGGTAGCAGCCCAGCCTGTCTGCCTCTTTCTTATTTATGTCAGTCATTATATCAGGATAGCAGGTTTTGCTAGATTTGCTAGACTACGACAATACTAAAGGTGGGATAAAGACTTAAGAAGCTAGCACCCTAGTCTGAAATACAGGATAATTAATGTTAAGACACACACACACACACACACACTTGATGCAATATTATTATTACTTTTGAAGACAATAATAAAACTACATTGTGTTGAGCATGGGAGGAATCAATGTTTAATATTTCACTTAATATTACATTTGATGCAATATTAATATTACTTTTGAAGACAATAATAAAACTACATTGTGTTGAGCATGGGAGGAATCAATGCGCCTTAGTTGCCAAGCTCTTGATCAGTTGCAGATTGTTTAATGTCAGAGAATTCTTTTTTTTTTCCTTCAGGAAGGATATTCAGCAGTTCTCTGAGCCACCTTCTTTCATTGCTAAATCTTGAGGAAATTACCAACAACAAGCATTATCCATCTGCTATGTACGCATCATCCACTTATTTCTTATTTTTATATCTATGTCTTATTCAAAACTTTTCTGAGCAGTTTATACTTCAGTCAAGTTGATTCTGTAAATTTATGCCTCAGTCAAGTTGATTTATTTCAAAGGTGGAACCAGACCTTGTGTCTACGCTGCTACATAGATTTAACATGGTCCTGTCCCCAACTCCACAATCATATATTTTTATGTGACTGAAAGGGAAATTGAAGCTATCAGATTAACTGTATTGAATTCACTAAATTTAATTTAAATTCAGTTCAATCAAATTTAATCTTTATCTTAGTTTCATCTATTTTGGTACCCAAACCCTGACTTCCTGGTTCAACGAGGCCCTTTGTTTCAATGAAACAAAGTACATCCAAGCTATCGTCCATCTTAATTGAGCATTTGCCTGCAATTAACAGATACTTGACTTCATACCTCATGATGGAGCCCAGAAATGAAAAGTATGCATTTTTTAAAGTGTTCAGGAGACCACATTGACATATCAGGCTATATTACTTAGATCTTGTTTTATGAGTATGGCGAATTCCTTCTTCTTTTCCCTTTTATGAATAGAGAGTGCTATAGGGAAAGTTTAAATCAGGGGTCTTCAAACTTGGCCCTTTTATGACTTGTGGACTTCAACACCCAGAATTCCTCAACCAGCGTGCCTGGCTGAGGAATTCTGGGAGTTAAAGTCCACAAATCACAAAAGGGCCAAGTTTGAAGACCTCTGGTTTAAATCCACGGAGACTCTCACTCTGGATAATTCAGAATTATCATTTGTATAGAAATACCTACGGTCTTCTAAGAGGAAGGCAGGCTAGTATGCTGTCTCTGTGCCTCCATCTCCCAGAAAGTTATGGCACTCGTCCCTTTATCTTTCTGTCATTTCCTGGCTGCCCATTGCTTTCTTGCTGACATTCAAATGTGTCATTGAGAGCCAGCTATAATGGTTAAGGCTAGAAAGCTAGAAATCAGATTGAATTCTAGCCTCACCTTAGGCATGAAAGTTGATTGCATCCCTTTGGGCCAATCACTCTCAGCCCATGATGTCAGCTCGGCCAATAAGCTGATCAGTCAATTCCAAAGCAATGTGGGGAAGGAGGAAGGTTGATTGAAAGCACAGCATGAAGGTATAACAAAAGCAAATAATTTTATAATTGTTAACTAGTGCTTTGTGATAATTGTAATTTAAAAACAGTTTGAAGTGGAACTACTAGATTATAAAACAATCTAGGAAACAATAAAAGAGACTGGCTAATGAGATTTGATTTGAAGTCCTCTGCAAATTAGCAAAAGGCACTCTGTTGTACATTTTGGCAAATTCCCTGTTCTATTTTGCCAATACTACAAGTACGACTACTCACCTCAACTTCCCTATATCGTGTAAGAATATCTAAAATGCAAGTGAAAATTTTCCTCTTCCACCTCTAAAGCCAAATTTCATATTTCCTTAACTAGAAGTCACCATATTGTTTTCTTGTGTAGATGGTAAAAAGGCAAGTACTCTGCAGACTCATCTCAACTCTTAGTATGAATTTAGTAGAATTAGAATTGGGCTCTCCTTGGACATTACTGGATATAGTTGTGAAATAGAAGCCCAATGCTGAAGATCAAGTGGTGGGAGCAAGTAATTCATTTGCATTCATGTTGACATAACTCTTCTAAAAGGCATTTTTGCATGGAGTAATTTGTGGTTTTCTTCCATTAATCTGGGATTAATGGTATTTAAATCCATATTCTAGTGTTATTATTGTTCTGTTATGCCTTCTCAAATACCATAATACCCTACATATTGTGTAGAAGGAGCTAAACCCAGAAGATAAATAACTACCTAAATTAAGTTTTGGTTCCATAAGAATTGATACTAATGCATGAATACATTAATACACAATATTTAATGCCCAGTGATGGAACCCTGACTGCAATGATTCTGAAGCTACAACTTTATGCTCAACTGGTAAATTAGTCTTTGAATTAAATAGAAATGTGGCAGTATAGATTTGGAAGATATTGGCATTCCCAAACTTAAAACATTTTGATCCCTTATTTTTTATGGTGGTAAAGAATTTTAATTCCTAATGCTTCAGAAAAGTAAAGTCTACACTGATAGTATTGAGATAAAAGGAAGACTCTCTGGAAGCAGAGTCTGGCAATGTACCATGAAACAATGGTCATAGATCCTCAAGGACATGGACTAAGAAGGGTGAAGATAAGAACGTAAGAACAAAATCCACTTTAGTGTATTATCTTATTTTTCACAGATGCCTCTGACAAATAGAAGATAGACAATTTGAGCATCGTACTTCCCTGCAACTAGTATTTGGAGACATGCTGCCACCACATCTTCAAGACCAATAGCTTGTGATAGATCATGAATTTATTGGATTCCCTTTTAAAACCATGCAAGTTAATGGCCATCACTATGAATTGTAGTAATGAATTCCAATTGTTAATTATGTGATGTATGAAGCATTTTACTTTGTTCTAAATCTTCTTTTGTTCGAAATCTTCTTCCATCAACTTAATTGGATGACCGCTGGTCCTATTGTTTGGAGCTGAATGTGTCCATGCCATGCATAGTTTTATATAATTATTCTTGTCTCTTATTTGGCTTTTTTAATAAGCTAGAGTTCCAAACATTCTAGTCTTTTCTTTTAGTATTTGAGTCTCCTGATAATGTTGGTTGCCCTTTCCTGCACCTTTTCCAGTTCTATTTTATCATTTTTTTAGATGTGGTGAGTAAAATTATATTCAGACATACCATGGGTATGTGTAGCATAACCGTGTTGACAGATTTATTTTCTATCCCTTTTCTAAAGATTCTTGGCATGGAATTTGCCTTTTTCACAGCAGCTATATAGAGGCACAACAACTTCATTGAAGTATCTGCCATGGCTGCAAAATATTTTTCTTGGACAATCCCATCAATTTATAGTGAATGTAATTTTTTTGCTTACAATCTTTTGTGTGTGTTTGCCTTTAGGTCAGTGTTGACTCCTGGTGACTGCCTGAACAAGTGCCTGAAGTTTTCTTGACAAGATATTTCAGACGTGGTTTTGCCACTGCTGCTTCTTAGGACAGAGAGAGTGACTGGCCTCAGGTCAGCTGATTTTGTGCCTATGGCAGATCTAGAACCCACAGTCTCATTGTTTCTAGCCTGGTACTTAATCACTACACCAAACTACGGTAGCTCGTTTTATGTTTAATTAAGTTGAATTTGTGATTTAGTGAAC